>NC_068387.1:8566012-8771012 GCF_023724105.1 Carassius gibelio
CCGCTAGTCTGCAATGACCACGAGCATTTTGCTGGTGCAACCTGCAGTTTCACGACAAAAACAGAAGAAGTGCCGGGTCGTCGGAGAAGCATTATAGCCGTGACAACGGCAAATAAATAATTCAATCATTATTTAAAACTACGAAAGGAGACAACAATGGAACATGAGAAGATGGCATTCTTTCCATCTCCACAAGGACTTGTACCGTGGCAGATTAACATTGTTTGTCACAGACAACTACTGATGTATAATGCAATTTAGTATAATAAATGATAAGACACTTGTTCTTTGCTTTATACGAAGATATAACATTAAAATATAATAAAGTACACATAAACACACACAAAACTCAAGGACATACTGAGGGAGGGATTCTAGCAGACCAATCACATTTTGAAATATTACTATTTCCCAAATATTAATAAGTAGTTAAATTATGAAAAAATCAACAAAACAGTATTGTTGTGTTGGGGAAACTTGTTTTTCTTTATTTTTGCAATACATTTGGAGCTGCTAGTAGAAATGACAGACCTTTAAGAACATTTTTCAAGGACTATTGGTTTTGCCAAATAGCTGGAACCAGCTGGACTAGGGTGGCCATTCGTGCCATTTTCGCAGGACACGTCCTGGCCAGGATTTCTGTATTGCCTAAAATATCCACATTTTGGCTTTGTTTGCGCTGCACAGACCAATGGCTTCTTGTGCTTTTGAATCGCTCTCACAATACTTTGATGTCATGCACCGATCAGTCAGCTCAATGACCCTCGAGGATTTATCCCCCTGCTCCAGCAGGAGAAGGATGTATTCAGGGTAAAGGATGGGATCCATTGGGGCACACAACAAAAACAAAAACACTGAGAGAAAACAAAATGTAATGTAAACACGCTGTATATAGTTTTTGGTCCGAGATTCTGTCACACTCACTCTGGGAAGGAATAAAGGAACAAGTGGAAAACACGACACACAACAGTCCAGAATCCTGACAGTAACCACCTGTTTAATGTAACAGCAGTAAGATGTGTAAAGAAACGGCAGTATTCTGAAATATTGGCTGTCTGGTCCCTCTGTCAGTGAGTGCTGTCAGACAGACTGCTTCAGCGGGGAGCTCTTCAACATGATTATAAGGGTTAGACGTAGATGACTGTCCTCTTCACTCTGCATGGATTCTCTGCCCAGAGAAGAGACACGGTTCACTCAATAAATCACTAGGCGGCCATTGCCCTGTGAGCATATGGGTGTAAGGTTTATTCTATTTTTTTTTTAAAGGCAATAGAGTATGCTCGGCCTTTCTTCTCTTCTTTCTTCTTCCTGGTATGAATTTTTATTTTTTATTTTTTGCCCTCTGAGGGAAAGGACAAACAAAATTCATCATCAGAAACAGTCCAGACAGACATTCAATGCGTGACTGGAGCCTGATTTGTCTATTTGGCTGCCGCAAGAAGGATATTTAGTCAGGGAAAGAGAGAAAGAGACTATTGTAATGAGATATGGAAGTGACATTACATCGATTCCAATTAAATTAGTGAGAGAGACACTAATTACAAAAGTCTGAGATTTTATTAACATTTTCAGTTTTATTTTGCTTCTCTGCATTCTTTTTTTTTTAAATTTTTTTTAGTACATTAGATCTTTAAGTAAATAGCCTTCCTAAGGCCAGTATCTCCATTACTGTTGCACATACTTATGGTTAACAATTTGTTTTAAAAACCTCCCACACTCCAAAAAAAAAAAAAAGTGAGAAAAGAAAATGCAAAAAGGGTTACATCAGCTTTTCGTTGGGGCAGTATCCTCAAAGAAACACATTTGTACTTCCTTTAAACCCCTAAAGGGTGCATATTAGTATCATAAGAGTACATATTACTACTCTAAGGTACTAGCATGCACCCTTTGGAGGTAAAGAAAGTACAAAAGTGTCCCTTTTGGTGCTGTTGATGCTGTTGAAATGTAGTTATTTTTCTTCTATTAAAGAAGAAGTTTTTATTTCTTCTTCTATTAAACTCTACAGACATACTAGAAATGTCAAATTAAATATCTTATTGAGATAAGGAATGCTTTTACTGTTTCAAACAAATGTTTTTATTTTTTTTATTTTAAGGAGGTTAAAAAGGGCAACACCTAGAAACTGCATACATGCTAGAAACCAGAACACCTCAGCAGAACCATAGTGGGTGCACTTTGTCATAGGGCAACAATATCTTACAATATAAATATAATGTAGGATCTAGAAAAAATCTTATCGTAATTAAATCAGAAAAATGTAAAGCAAATGAACAAAAACAATTTTTAAAGTTTGGGCTCATAAATATTAGATCACTCGCACCAAAAGCAGTTACTGTAAATGAAATGATCACAGATAATAGATTTGATTTACTCTGCTTGACTTAAACCTGGCTAAAACCAAATGATTATATTGGTCTAAATGAGTCTACTCCACCAAACTACTGTTATAAGCATGAGCCCCGTCAGACTGGTCGTGGCGTAGGTGTTGTAACAATATATAGTGATATTCTCAATGTTACCCAGAAAACAGGATACAGGTTTAACTCTTTTGAAATACTTCTGCTAAATGTTACACTGTCAGACATGCAAAAGAAATCTAATGTATCTCTTGCTCTGGCTACTGTGTATAGACCACCAGGGCCGTATACAGAATTCCTGAAAGAATTTGCAGATTTCCTCTCAGACCTTCTAGTTACAGTTGATAAGGCGCTAATCATGGGAGATTTTAATATTCACGTTGATAATGCAAATGATACATTAGGACTTGCGTTTACTGACCTAATAAACTCCTTTGGAGTCAAGCAAAATGTCACCGGGCCCACTCATCGTTTTAATCATACACTAGATTTAATTATATCGCATGGAATCGATCTTACTGCTATAGATATTGTACCTCAAAGTGATGATATTACAGACCATTTCCTTGTATCGTGCATGCTGCATATAACTGATATTAACTATATGTCGCAGCGATACCGTCTGGGAAGAACTATTGTTCCAGCCACCAAAGAAAGATTAGCAAATAACCTGCCTGATCTATCTCAACTGCTATTTGTACCCAAAAATACACATGAATTAGACGAAATTACTGACAACATGGGCACTATTTTCTCTAATACATTAGAAGCTGTTGCCCCAATCAAATTGAAAAAAGTTAGAGAAAAACGTACTGTACCTTGGTATAACAGTAATACTCACTCAAGAAAGTAACTCGTAGTCTTGAACGCAAATGGAGAAAAACTAACTTAGAAGTTTTTAGAATTGCATGGAAAAACAGTATGTCCAGCTATAGACAGGCTCTAAAAACTGCTAGGGCAGAGCATATACACAAACTCATTGAAAATAACCAAAACAATCCAAAGTTTTTATTTAGCACAGTGGCTAAGTTAACAAATTACCAGACGCCACCTGATTCAAATATTCCACCAACGTTAAATAGTAATGACTTTATGAATTTCTTCACTGATAAAATAGATAACATTAGAAATACAATAGCGAATGTAGATTCTACAGCATCTAACACTTCAGTTTCATCCATCGCACCCAAAGATAAACTGCAGTGCTTTACAACCATAGGACAGGAAGAGCTAAATAAACTTATCACTGTATCTAAACCAACAACATGTTTATTAGATCCTGTACCCACTAAATTACTGAAAGAGCTGTTACCTGTAGCCGAAAAACCGCTTCTCAATATCATAAACTCGTCGTTATCTTTAGGACACGTCCCAAAACCATTCAAGCTGGCGGTTATCAAGCCTCTTATTAAGAAAACAAAACTAGATCCTAGTGTACTGGCAAATTATAGGCCTATTTCAAATCTTCCATTAATGTCTAAAATTTTAGAAAAAGTTGTGTCTGCTCAATTGAGCACCTTCCTGCATAAAAATGATCTGTATGAAGAATTTCAGTCAGGTTTAGGCCCCACCATAGCACAGAAACCGCACTTGTTAAAATTACAAATGACCTGCTCCTTGCGTCAGACCAAGGCTGCATCTAATTTCTAGTCTTACTTGATCTTAGTGCAGCGTTCGACACCATAGATCATGACATACTCATAGATCGATTACAAAACTATACAGGTATTCAAGGGCAGGCTCTAAGATGGTTTAGATCCTACCTGTACGATCCCTACCATTTTGTTTACTTAAATGGGGAGTCATCTCATTTATCATCAGTAAAATATGGAGTGCCACAAGGATCCGTGCTAGGTCCTCTTCTAGTTTCAATATACATGTTGCCCCTTAGTAATATTATTCGAAAATACGGAATTAGCTTCCACTGTTATGCTGATGATACTCAGCTATATATCTCAACGAGACCAGATGAAACTTCCCAATTATCTAAGCTAACAGAGTGTGTTAAAAATGTAAAAGATTGGATGACAAATAATTTTCTCCAATTAAATTCGGATAAGACAGAGATACTAATTATTGGACCAAAAAACACTACACAGAATCTTGTAGATTACAATCTGCAACTAGACGGATGTAGTGTTACTTCCTCTACAGTCAGAAATCTGGGTGTTATATTAGACAGCAATTTGTCTTTTGAAAATCATATTTCCAATGTTACAAAAACTGCATTCTTCCATCTTAGAAACATTGCCAAGCTACTAAACATGTTATCTGTTTCTGATGCAGAAAAGCTAGTTCATGCATTTATGACCTCTAGACTGGACTATTGTAATGCACTTCTAGGTGGTTGTCCTGCTTCGTCAATAAACAAGCTACAGGTAGTCCAAAATGCAGCAGCTAGAGTCCTTACGAGGTCAAGAAATTTTTACAGTCTCTGCACTGGCTACCTATTAAGTTCCGTATCAGTTACAAATTATCATTACTTATACCTATAAGGCCCTAAATGGTTTAGCTCCAGCGTACCTAACTAGCCTTCTGCCACGCTACAACCCATCACGCACCCTAAGGTCACAAAACGCTGGACTTTTGGTAGTTCCTAGGATAGCAAAGTCCACTAAAGGAGGTAGAGCTTTCTCACATTTGGCTCCCAAACTCTGGAATAGCCTTCCTGATAATGTTCGGGGTTCAGACACACTCTCTCTGATTAAAAACACATCTCTTTCGCCAAGCATTCGAATAATGTATCTTTTTAATTGTGAGTGTAGTTGCATCTGATCAAAGGTGCATTTTTATTCATTAGCTTGGGTTAAACATCCCGTGGTAACTAGGATTTACACAAGCTCCAGTCTGGTTCCAGAACACCTGAGAAGAGATGATGCTGACCCTCAGAGGACCCCAGATGATGCTAACCCTGAATCAACAAACAGAACTAACAATTATTGCTAAATGTGTGACTGAATCATATAATAACTTAATTAATAATATTGATAGTTCATCGTCTAGCTGACTACGTCTTGTATTATTATTATTATTTTTATTTTTTCTAAAATCCTGTCAAATGTGCACAAACTACTAGCTACTACTAAATATTGTAGAAACATAATTTTCTGTAAAGTTGCTTTGTAACGATTTGTTTTGTAAAAAGCGCTATACAAATAAACTTGAATTGAATTGAATTGAATCTTATATAAACAGTACCTAATTTATTTTTTCAAATCTAAAAACATACCTATACAGTACATAAATTTACCTGCAGTTACCAGTTGTAATTAAAACTACTGGCAGTAAAACACCAACAACATTGATTCCTTTAACAAAATGTATTATTTTTATAGGGCAGGTTATCACTTAATAAACAGTTATGCTCACAGAGATGTTATGACCTTAAAACTTTTTTACCATATTGCATGATTTGTAATTACATTTTGATGTTTTCATCTCATAAATTAGTAACACTTTCCCAACACTGCCACTCACTAAATCACACACACACACACATTTTTTTTTATATATAGATATATCTACCATTCCACTATTGACCATTTTTATTCTGTGAGTCAGTGGATTACTACTGGCATTAGATCACAACGCTACCAAATGATCAGCTCCATCAGCTCTGAATATGCCCTTCTTTTGCACTTGACTAAAATGCTAATGTGAGGAGATTAAAATTCAACTTTCATTGATTCCAGGAGCCAATAGCATGTTCCTCGGTCAGAGCTATCATGGTTAATGAGGCAGCTGGCTGTTAAGCCTCTATATTTAGAACCGTCAGGGCCATTGTATTGGATAAGCAATCTTTTTAGACAAATGAATCAGGCAGACCTTTCTAATCAGTCAGACTTCACATGATTTATGTAGAAAGTATACATATTCAAATAATTCATGAATAATGAATCACAGTGCTGTGCTCTTGAATATATTGAAATATTATATACACATGCATGCATAACAGAGCATGACTGCAAAGCTCTCTGACGTCAAGTGTATTGACTGTGAGGTTTTAATATCTGTCATACAGTATGGCTATCAAAGATTTCATGTACAGGGACACTTGAAGGAGAGCGGTAACCTGAAGTCTCTTCTCTGTTTCTCAGACCTGATGGGTCACCTTCACGATCAGTCTCTTCACAGCCAACTGGAACAAATATTACATGTGCGCTAAAGATAATGCTTAGCTATTATACAGAGAATGGGAAGGGTTTTAGCCAGAGATTTTACATTTATTGGAGGCATTTGCTAAGGCAAGCATCATTACTATTGCTCATATGGTTATGCATTTTAGCAAACCTCATACCTGAAATCCTACTTTTCTGGTTAAGGTGTTTATTTTATGGCCAGGCGACCAACAAATGTCAGTTACAAAATGAACTGGTGAATTTTTTATGTGTGGCTACTTGCACACACACCATAGCAATGTATAGCTATAATTAAACACAGCATGGTGTGATTGTAAAGAGCCATTGAGATAATGCCTCCAGGTGTGCCAGAGAACAGTGGTATTTTGGGGTGTATTGATCCACTCAGACAAGAGTTATGCGTGGCTGATAAAAGGCAGTGAAACAAGAGGAATAAATGCCAAATCCTGATCAGCAGGTGGTGATAACGCTGATAAAGTCAACACCGACACCATTTATTTTGATTGGCAATTATTTTTTATTGTTGTCCATTTTAATACATTAATTATATCTAAAATAAATAAATAAAAGATTCACAACCCCAGACGTAACACATAAATTCCATAAAAAGAAAATGTGACACATACAATATATACATAGACTAAAAATGTAAATTTAACGCAATGCATTCAATGTCAATTACAAAATGTATTACTGTGGACTGTTAGGCTTATATTTTCTCATATATAAATAAAATAGTCCTGTCAAAATTAACGCAATTAACGCAGGGGTGGAGTTACAGTTGGCCACTTCGGTGAAAGTGAATTAAGCAAATTTAAGTAAAAAGTGAAATGAAATGAAAAGTGTCAATTGTCTGCTCATGCTGCATCGTAATTCTTGTTGTGGACGTTTTTTATTTATTTACTTACTTTTACAGAAGTTTGCATTATATAATCAATCACACATGATTCCACTGAGTTTATGAATGCAGTGGCCAGAGACGTTCAGATTAGTCTTTGCTGAAACACGCTGAAAGTTTTGCTCAATTTGCATGCCCACTGACAGAATTCCACACTCTGGCAAATTCTCTCATCATAAACAACAAAGTGCAGATATAAATAAGAGATTCATTTCACAATGTAGACAGCTTCAGTGATTATAAATAGAGTTTTTAGAGAGTTTTAACTCACACTAGAGTTAAGTCAGTCATTGATAATATAAATGTTCTTTGTTCGCTTTCTCTATGTAATTTATTTGCTGTCTGAGAAACTGTGGAAATTAAAACCTAACTTACAATGGTTTATTAAATTGTGATCATGTTAAATACAAATTCAGTAGTATTATTTTATGATATAACACCCATACCTGGTTCTTGCCTAAAAAGACGGGTTTGTGATATGCATAGCTATTAGTCTAAAGATTAGGCTAATAACATTTAGCATTACCCTAGAGTTGGTTCACCCTCCGCCTATATGTATATGTATAAGGCCTATGGATAAGTCACAGGTCGGAACAGTATGAAGACGAGGCACATTCAATCTCTTAGCTCCCCTCTAAATTTTAATGACAAGGTTGTTTTTTTGTCGACTGACTGTACCCCGTTATTGTGACCGAGACTGCCTTGACACTATGCGTTAAAAAAAGCTTTTTGTCCTAGGTGCACTTGCGCATTGTTTTTCAGGTAGCATTGCAGGTAGGTTTCTTGAAGTGTTTAGGAGACATTGCCATAGTTCTTCTGGATTTAGTCTGTCTCAGTTTGTTCTGTTTCTTCATGTTATTCCAGACAGTCTAGATAATGATATGATCAAATCTCTGTGTGGAGCACTGGCTGTTGTCAGACTCCTTGTGCAAACAAAATTATCATTGGATTATTACAATTAATGGCAAAAATTATTTTTGGAAATTTAAACTGATATTTACTACTGACACACTACAGCAAAAGATAGAAATAACTGACTTGAAAGAGGTTATATGATGCTGCTAAAAAGAACATTATTTGGTGTAATGAAATGTGTTTATGTGGTTTATGGTAAAAAAAAAAAACACTGTATTTTCAACATACTGTACATTATTGTTTCTCTTCTATGCCCCACCTTCTGAAACTGTGCTGTGATTGGCCATCTATCCAGTGCAATGTGATTGGCTGAATACCTCAAGAGTGTGAGGGAAATGTTATGCCCCTTAACATATTGGGAAGCCCTGTCCCACAGGAGAGAAGAGACATAAATATTAAACCCCATTATAAACGTGATATAAACATGATTTCTAGTCGTGTCCTCTTTTGAAAGGCCAAACAAAGTAGTTTTGGATTCTCAATGAAACAGCGTCACACACCACGGTCTTGAGTGAGTCCCAGAGTGAGCCACACCAGGCTTGAGTGAGCAGAGGCGGGCAGCCTTGAGAATAGAGCAGCTGTCTGATTCTGCGAAGGAGTGTACCTTGGTCTTGCAGCAACCACATGTGACTACCCTGGGCTGGATGCCTCTTCGTCCACGGTGAAATACAAACCGGCGATCCACAGTGCAAAGTTGATGTATTTCCTCTGTGACCAGCATGGATCAGCTCCAGGCATGAGTAGCGGGCTTCTCTTTGAGCTTCTTCTGCTGCAAGGCTTCTTTCTTTAGAGCCCAGCAGGGAAATTATCTTCAAGCTGAAGGAGAAAAATTCTGATGAATGGCGCTCTGAGCCAACTTATATAGCAGCCGGCTACATTGCTTTTTCCCATGTAGCAAATGTTTTCTGGCCCAGATCTGGGCCAAACAATCACTTTTCCTTCGGCCCAAGTGCCCTGAAGTTGCCCAGAACAAGGGACACACATGTACCATAACCGGCCTGAATCTCAGCCAGTTAATCACCCTTAACTGGCCCTGGACTGGGCCAAAACAGGTTTTATTATTGGTGGTGCCAATTGTCAGCCACCAGAATCCACAAATCTGAGTGACACCTGAGCCTTATATAGCCCAGACCCAAACAGAATCTTAATATTTCATATTATTGCATTGTGTATTACTATAATCACCTTTATTCATTTTGTGAGATGCTTTGTACTCACAAACTATGCCAATGAAGTACATTAAACTGAATAGAAAATCCAACTTAAAACCCATGCATTTCAGTTGCAGTCCTCTCTAGCAGAATATAATAGTAGTGTGAGGAGCAGGGCATAATTTAAGTTGTTAAATGCTGAAAACACTATCCGATCCACTCCGTCAAGATGCACGTTTCTCATTCAAAACACACATAACCAGAAACACAGCATGTTGCAATCTATGATGAGACCGGCGAGAACCAATGAGTGTTTGATATCGTTGCTATAAAACTTGTTGTAAAACTTCTTACTATAGCTACAGAGGAAGGAGATACATATCCGATGCCGATGAATGCGCTTTGAATTTGGTTCTGTTCCTCACTCCAAGAAAAAGAAAAACATGGGGAACAGGTACCAGAATGTAACACAACACAGGGAGACCAGGAGGGAGGAGGACAGGTGGAGGCTCAGGGGGAGGGATGGAGGGCCAGACTAACAGAGGGGAACAGGGACAGGAGTGAAGACAATAACATGAAGCCCCCCCAGGGCGGAGCAGAAGACCACCACGTCCCTGTGGTCGATGTCAGAGTCCCCCAGGGCGGAGCAGAAGGACACCACATCCTTGTGGTCGACGTCGGAGTCCCCCAGGGCGGAGCAGAAGACCACCACTGCCGTGTGGTCAAGGGGGAAGCCCTCCAGGGCGGATCAGACCTCCATGCCGCCGGACCAGCGGAACGATGAGGCTCTGGTAATCCTCTGGTGTTCTTACTGGACTCCAGAAGATCGGTGCTGGCCTGACTCTGTTCGTGAAGATCAATGGTGACTTGACACTGTCCTTGAAGATCACCAGTGACTTGACTTGACTCTGAAAGGTCAACGGTGACCAGCCTTGTCTCTGGAAAATCCATGGTACCTAGCCCTGACTCTGCAAGGTCATCAGTGACTAGCCCTGACTCTGGAAGGTCATCGTTGACTAGCCCTGACTAGTCCTGATTCTGAAGGGTCCACGAACACCTGACTCGATTCTGAAGGGTCCTCGACTCTGGAGAGTTCACTGGAACCTGACTCGACTCTGGAGGACACCAAGTGGAAACCCAGGGAACACAACCCAGACACTGTGACAGTTTTGACTTGCCATTTCAAAGACTACATTTTAACATTACTACACTTCATTAAAATGTATGTGATCATTTAACCATTATCATGCAATATTGTATTTATCTTGTTTATCATGGGTCACATAATATGCAGCCAGTTCATAGCCTGATTTGGGCCACATATCACCTGACTGATCAGGGCCACACTCCTCCCACTAACAATCAGCCCTCATATTGTTTGCCTGATATACACCATGCCATCATTGCCACAATTGGCCCAGTTCTGGCTGAAAGGGAACATGCCATTGCCGACAGGAGGCCAGGAGTGCCAACATGAGGCAACATTTGGGTCAAGTAATACAGGTCCTTCTCAAAAAATTAGCATATTTCATCCGACCAATAAAAGAAAAGTGTTTTTAATACAAAAAAAGTCAACCTTCAAATAATTATGTACAGTTATGAACTCAATACTTGGTCAGGAATCCTTTTGCAGAAATGACTGCTTCAATGCGGTGTGGCATGGAGGCAATCAGCCTGTGGCACTGCTGAGGTGTTATGGAGGCCCAGGATGCTTCGATAGCAGCCTTAAGCTCATCCAGAGTGTTGGGTCTTGCGTCTCTCAACTTTCTCTTCACAATATCCCACAGATTCTCTATGGGGTTCAGGTCAGGAGAGTTGGCAGGCCAATTGAGCACAGTAATACCATGGTGAGTAAACCATTTACCAGTGGTTTTGGCACTGTGAGCAGGTGCCAGGTCGTGCCGAAAAACGAGATCTTCATCTCCATAAAGCTTTTCAGCAGATGGAAGCATGAAGTGCTCCAAAATCTCCTGATAAATAGCTGCATTGACCCTGTCCTTGATAAAACACAGTGGACCAACACCAGCAGCTGACATGGCACCCCAGACCATCACTGACTGTGGGTACTTGAGTCTGGACCTCAGGCATTTTGGCATTTCCTTCTCCCCAGTCTTCCTCCAGACCCTGGCACCTTGATTTCCGAATGACATGCAAAATGTGCTTTCATCCGAAAAAAGTACTTTGGACCACTGAGCAACAGACCCTGTAGCCCATTTCCTGCACACGCCTGTGCACGGTGGCTCTGGATGTTTCTACTCCAGACTCAGTCCACTGCTTCCGCAGGTCCCCCAAGGTCTGGAATCGGTCCTTCTCCACAATCTTCCTCAGGGTCCGGTCACCTCTTCTCGTTGTGCAGCGTTTTTTGCCACACTTTTTCCTTCCCACAAACTTCCCACTGAGGTGCCTTGATACAGCACTCTGGGAAAAGCCTATTCATTCAGAAATGTCTTTCTGTGTCTTACCCTCTCGTTTGAGGATGTCAATGATGGCCTTCTGGACAGCAGTCAGGTCGGCAGTCTTACCCATGATTGCGGTATTGAGTAATGAACCAGGCCTTAAAAGCCTCAGGAATCTTTTGCAGGTGTTTAGAGCTAATTAGTTGATTCAGATGATTAGGTTGATAGCTTGTTTAGAGAACCTTTTCATGATATGCTAATTTTTTGAGATAGGAATTTTGGGTTTTCATGAGCTGTATGCCAAAATCATCAGTATTAAAACAATAAAAGACCTGAAATATTTCAGTTGGTGTGCAAAGAATCTAAAATATATGAAAGTTGAATTTTTATAATTACATTATGGAAAATAATGAACTCTATCACAATATGCTAATTTTTTTAGAAGGACCTGTATATTTCAAGCCAAGTTTGCTATGTGGATTGTAGGTTGAAGTGCCATTTGTTTGTGTAGCTACACGAACGTGAACAAATCAGGCTTCAGAATCGGAGTAAGCAGGAGTTTACCCCATAAGCGTACAACGCAACAGGAGAGACCATTCGAAAAATAACTTACTTAGTCCAGCTCAAAACAGATCTCAAACATGATGTGACGTTACACTTTAATTGTAGCTTTAACAAAATTAATCATACCATATACATTCCTTATAGCCAAACTAATTGTTCTATGTTAATTAGGTTATAATGAATTCAATTATTTTGCATCAATAAAAAGAACATCCAATAAAAGCTTAGACTGCTGCAAATTAATGGGATTTCGTTCATTCAAAATACACAATGGTCATGTCATGTGACATGGAAACACACTGCTAAATGAGAATATCAGTTCACACACCAGTTTATTAAGAGCAAATGGGTTATCTGTTGATAAGCTGGTGGGGTATCTGACCTTTCATTATGCATGCATCAGCAGCATGGAGGGGAAAGTTGCCTACTATCACTGGTTCAGTGCAGATTCAGTTTTCTTAACAGCAAGCAAGTATTTAGTGTTACAGTTTGAAAGAGCAACTGCTTAGAGCATAGCCAGCATTGTTTTGCATATATTGCATATAATGCAGGACTAGAGTAAAAAAAGTCTCTGCGGTCTACTTTTTTTTCTGAGCTTTGCTCCTTTAGTGTTTATTGTATTTAAATGCTGCAGTATTCCCAGTATTCTTCAGAAATATGTATAGAACATTTCTGTAGCTCTAGAGCAGGGCTGCTCAAACTCGGTCCTGGAAGGCCGATGTCCTGCAGCGTTTAGCTCCAACCGCATCAACACACCTGCCTGGAGGTTTCTAGTATGCCTAGTAAGAGCTTGATTAGCTGGTTCAGGTGTGTCTAATTGGTGTTGGATCTAAACTCTCCAGGACAGAGTTTGGGCACCCCTTCTCTAGAGCATGGCACTAACAACGCAGAGGTCATGGGTTTAATTAACAGAGAAAGCAAGAACTGATAAGTAAGGGACCATGCACATCAAGCCGGTTGTTATCACAGAATAACCCCTGCCAGGGTGATCAGGACCCCAATGCAAATCGGAACAAAACATTTAAATACATTTGAAATATTTGAACACAAAGCTTCCATGAAGAAAGCAGTTGCTAGCAAGCAGGAAGTTCAAACTAGATGGATATTTAAGGGATATGGTGCAGTCATACCATTTATTACACAACATTTCACCAAATAATAATGCAGACAAAAAGATATTGATTTAAGACAAAAATGTTTTAAAATCTTGCCAGTATGTTAGTTATTTTAGGGCACTTTCACACTAGCATGTTTGGTGTGCACCTGGGTTTGATTGACATCAGTGTTTGGTAAGTTTGGCTAGTGTGAAAGCTGTCATGCGAACACATACATTAAACCCATATGTCGTTTACTCTGCTGCACATAGCAGCACCAAATTAATAAAAAAAAAAAACACAATATAATGACCCACATTCACGTTAATGATGATGTAAGATGACTTCAGATGCACTGGGGTTTGATAGAATCAAGAGTGTGAAACCAGAACAAAGCTGCGGAGGGTGCCGGTGTTACGGCATGGTGACCGTGTTATCTGGTGACCTTCTTCAAGTTTCAGGTCCTCCGCTCCAGATGTGATGGAACGACCACAGCAGATTTGCTGATTCTGAAAGCACAAACTGACATGATATTAAGCTGTTTAAGCTCGTTGCCAGTAACGAAAAAGTATGGAAAATAATAGTTTAAAACCTAGTCTCTCGTAGCCAGACCTTCGGACTGGCTGAAAATCTGGAATCCATGGCAGCTTTCATTTTGGCCGTTTGACTGTCAATGGGTTTGGGTTGGGTGCCCCAGTATCTTTTTTTCCAGGCGGAACGTTAAAGATCCCTACACACGTATCCCAGAAATCCTGTATAATTCAACCAATCCGATGATGACTTTGAAACTCCTTAAGTGTTTCCACTTTTGTGCGCCATATGCATCAGACATTTAGCCAATGGTCCATGGGCGTGACGCCTGTGGCTGAAACTATTTAAAACTGTAACATCGGGAACAATCGCACTCAGGTTCAAACCAGAGCAAACCAGCCCAGTGTGAAAGCCACATTTTAACCCATTACAGTGTACAAAACAATTGTCGCAAAATGGCAGCAGCTTCATTTGTATGAAACGAGAGAGCAGGTCTGCAATACCAGGATGACATAAATAACTGTACACATAGTATTGAATCAAGTTTTAATATTTACTAGCTAACCATATGCAAAGCACTCTAGCAAGCAAATGTATAGTGCCGACTTCTGTTACCCGGATGAGCCTGTGTTATCAGATTTTACTGCTTGTTATCAAGGCTTTTCAATCTCATAATTGAAATAAAAAATGTAACACAGTTTGTAGTTCAGGAAGAAGACGGCGGGAACCTGCGAACATTTAAACAAAACTTTAATCAAATAAAATGACTGATGAGTGGCGCAGGTGTTGCGCATTAGCATTTACTCCACAGGCCTCACTCCGTTCCCACAGCTCTTGGCCCCACCCCTCTTTTCACTTACCTCCATCAGCCCTCGCAGGCTGGGGGGTACCCACGAGACTGAGCTATACTAATTTAATAAAATCGCAATATAATTGGTATAAAATAATATTTATTGTTGGTTTCCTGCAGCTGTATCCCTTCTAGCTACAACCACGAATATAACACATAATTACTGTATTTGCAGTATTGTAAGGGTAGGTTTAGGGTTGTGGTAGGTGTAGACATTAATAAACCATATCTTTACAGTAGCATTTTTCGAACTGTCGAACTGTACTACCCACTGTTTTAGTGGGAGGTAGGAAAATATGACAGGGTAGGAAAATCGACCGAACACCGACACACTACAGCTCGGCCCTCCACCAGCTGGGTGAACTCTTCCACATTGCCTGGCTTCAGCCATGGATAGCCCTCGGTGGACGGCTCGACACTCCTCCGCCACACACAGCGGACAGCAGCGGCTCCTCCGCGTTCAGGCAGCTGGCAGGAGTCCCTCGTTCCCTGCTCCTCACCATCAATGGCGGATGGCAGCAAGTTCATCTGCCTCCCGGCAACTCACTCCAGCCTACCACTTTGAACTTCACTGATGGCAGACTGCTCTGCCAAGCTCGATGGCACCATGGATTCATCCCAGTGGCGAGGGATCTCTTGCAGTGTGTCCCTTCCTCCTCCCGGGTTTTATATATATATATATATATATATATATATATATATATATATATATATATATATATATATATATATATATAGTCTCCTGTAATGGCCTCCTGTATTTCCTCAGTATCCCTGACTGTTGTTTGTTTTCAATTATTGTTATGCTGTGCTACTCAGTTAATGCATTAGCGCTCCCTCTCTTTCCCTTTGGTGTGCTTTCATGTAAGTTTGCACAAGATTTTAAATAGTGGGCGAGATTCTTTAAATTATACACATACAGACATGTGCTCAGAGAGACAAGTCCTCTGGCTTCTCCTGTGTACCCTAGTCAACATTTGAAGTGGATCAAAACCTTTCATCAGAGTTGTCCTAAAACCTAAAACCAAAAGGAGTTCTTGTATTAGGACAACTTTGATTCACTATTTTTTTTTATCCACTTAAAATGTTCGACTGTATATCTCTTCAGTGCACATCCCAGATGCTGTCCTTCCCTTAATGTTAAAAGAACATTGCAAGTGCTCAGAATCATGAATTATTCCCAGGCTTAGCCAATGGTCTTCATCTTTGACAGACATCAAAAACTGATACTTCACTTCATGGAGAGTGAAGGTCTGCATGAGTGATCTGACAATTTAGCTTGACTTTGAAAATAAACCATACCATAGATAGATCATCTCCCCGCTGTCTGGTGCTGGTCTAGCTGCTAAATCAGCATAGCCATGCTCAGGGGTGCAGCAACCCTTTTGGGCCCTATGAAAGAAAATGAGGTTGGGCCAACTACTGCACCCATACAAGCCAACCTAGTTATCCAAAATCTTAGTCTGAAATTTAATAATACTTACCTATTATTTTTGCTTTTGAGGCACCAGGTATCAGTATTTGGTCAGAAACCTACTCATAGCCACGGGAACATATTTTATCTGGGGGGTGGGGCTTCATGTTGAAGGGCGGGGCCATGGTAGGGTTAAACTAAATCTTAACAGGATTTAGGATTCTGCCATGGCTTGGGCAGAATATGCTTAACCACGCCCCTCCAACCATTAGTTTGCTGCTAGTGAGACATGACATGAGGAGTGCAAAAATGAAACCCCATCCTCTATTCAATATTCAGTTTCAGTTAGATATACATCACTCTACTGATTTAGAGTCAGCAGCAAGGTCCAGTTCACGCAGAGCGACATAAAGCTTGTTATTTGTGTCAGGTTATTCACTGATATATTTTCAGACATTATTAAAGACTAGATTTAGTAAAAGTTAAAATTTAAATGTTGATTTGAAGTGTCAGTTATTATTACTGTAGTCAAATCTGGACAGAGAAAGCGGTCTGTTAGGCTACTAGCTACAGTGTGATCAGTCACACATAAGTCATCAAAATAAATATTGGCTCAGTGTGACCAGGCCAATATTTAAAAACAGAATCGAGAGTTTACATACCATAAACAGAGATGTTCTGTGTTTGAGATGAGTATCCTATTTGAAAAAAATCTGCATTACAATCAGCTATTGAAAAATTGAGATTCTACCATCCCTATTGGCATGGTAAAACGGCTTTACAAAGCACTGACAGCGTTTCGAACCAATGGTGTTGAGCATTATCAAATTAAGAGGCTACAATTCATAGTTTTCAGTTACAAAAGTGTGTGGGCCATTAGAATCGTTTTATCCTTTTTTTTTACTTCTCAAACAGCAGTCATGATGTTCAGATGGGTTGTCTTTTACTGCTGTTTTCAGGTCAGTAATCTGGTGGATGCAACAAGGATAGAGAGAAATAATGTTTGACGAACTAGCTGTGATTCTAAACCTTTTAAGAATTCCTTTTGGGGATTTGAGTGAAAGTCCTGAAAGGCTCTTTCCTTTTCTTAAAACTAAAGGCACTTTAGCGCATGTTGCTTCTTAGGGTCTGCAGCTCTTCCAAGAGCTATATAAATCTTGCAAATGTAGGAAATGGCTTGTTCAAGCAACTTTATTTAGGCATTGTGTTGCATACGGGCCATCTCCCTCAAATGCTCACTTCGTGTTTGGATAAACATTAAAGAAGCAGTTCACTCAAAAAGAAAAATTCTGTCTTCAGTAATTTACTTGTTCCAAACACAATCAATTACTCAACCTCATCAGTTCTCATGTGTCAAACATGCATGTTTGAGCATACCATGAGCAATAAATGAATAAAAACCAATAAATCTCTTCATCATGATAAAAGTTATTTTGTCTTATCAGAAAAACTTAGATTAAGCTGATTGATTGAAATGGATTACTTTTTGAAGCTTTAGTGTATGGGGAACATTCAGCTGAGGGACAGATTTTCTATCTTATTTACATGTGTCAGTCAGTTTTGTGACACCAATGAAATAATGGGTTTCATTAATGGGTAACTATGTGCTATCAGTTCTATAGAAAAGAGCAATTGTGGAGGAAATACAGTCATTCAGGTTTGACATAATTTTAAATACACAATGTAAGCTTTTAGGTTAACTATCCTGAATATGCAGATTACTCTCTACACCTCATACTACAACATACATTATAATCATGTTAAGACCACAAAATGTGCCAAAATGTGCAAATGCATTTTTGGAAGGTAACGTGAAACCGTTCAGAGTTAGTGTTCTGTTTAATCCCATGGTTCAGATGTGTACAGGAAGAGTTACGTGATGTTGTTGTTGGCTGTTGTCTCCTCAGTGAATGGTAAACAAACCTTTAGTTGGAGGGTATGAGGAGTTACAGCGCAGGGTAACATATTTAGAAATCTCCGGGGTCAATCCGAACACCCCCTGCCTCTCCCACTACTGGAATGATGGATGAGGGGGCACTGGAAGAAAAGGTAATGGAGGTGGAGAAAGACAATCCAGGAAAAGACAGAATTAGTAACAGCAAATGGGCATCTTGGAAGGTTACGGCTCTAAAGAAAGAATGGATCTGATGAGACAATGACAGTGTGTTGCCAAACTTAAATTCGTTTTTTTTTTGTCTACTCTATAATGTTAAACAAAAAGCCTCTGAATTAATTACTGTAACCACAGAAGAGCTGTTGTTTGTAGAATGGTGAGTGGTAGTGAACATGAAAAGGCATTTGCAAAATTCCTGAGTGAAACCCGGGTTCATTGAGGAAAAAACATACAAAAAAACAGACATTTCTGTATAATTGCATGCCTCTTACTTGTTTTGTGACCACTTCAAAGTGAAACAGATGGATGTGAATCTGGCAAAGTTTTGTTACGTTGATTGTTGCATGTGTTGCAGCAGTTCAGAGATGAAATGTCCAGTGAGTTAAGTTAATCGCATTTCAAAAATAAAGTGCTACCTACAATAAATTCTAATTACCATATAGCCATTTTAGCTTGGGAATGGGCCTCTACATATACGTTCTTAAGAGTTTGAATGATTAGTTTTGTTTTACTCAATTAATATTTCAAAAGCACATTCTTTCCCCAACTTGTATGACCTTGAATCCACCATTTTCCTGGAGGAAACAATGATTTTTCAGTTATGTTAAGAAATGGAAATGTGTGTGCATATTTCAAGATAACTGCTTACGAGGCCATTAGACTGTTCTGTGCATTGACAGCTGTGGTATTTTTATAGCTCTGGAATTTCAGTCCTTTCTTAGAATGATTGTAAGGTAAGGCACATTCACAATTACTTCTCCAACACTCCAAACCCCGTCCTCAACATTCTGGATTCGCCAGCTCTCCGCTCATGTGTGCCTGTAGAAATCACAATCACAAAACCAGCCAAACTACTGAATTGAATTGCATTCAGTATGTAATAGATGACGCTTATAAAAGTAATACCCACCATTCTTCAAGACACATCATTTAGACTCATTAAATTGAATTTTTTCTTGAAAATAGTATAGAGGTTTTAAAAAAAAAATCATATCAATGATAAATTAAAATTTTAAAATACAGTCCAATCATCTTTGAAAAAAAATGTATGAAACCAACATGAATACAGGAAGGACATATCTGTAAGATCTTGACAGTTGTGCTTATGGATTATCAAATTATTTTTCCTATGTGCACTGTAAAAACGACTCCAAAAGTATTTTTAATTTCAAAATTCAATGTATATTTTTATTGGGGCTAATCATAATGCCCATAAACTTAATGGATAATATCCTGGCAGAAAATAAGCATTCATTCACTTTTATTTTGTTTTAACAGCGTGGACACATTTTTCTCTGGCAAATAATTGAGCAATGTTAATGAAAATAATAATAATGAAAATGTTCAGTATCATTCACATGGCTTTACTTACAGTGAGATTTTCAGTTGAATTGTTGTAGTGGTGGATCATACACAAATACTCTTGGAAAGTGTCTGAGTGAACCTCATCGGAGACGTGTACACTCCTTGTAAATCTCACTATCACTGTAAAACCTCCTCAGTTTGTTAATTAACTAATTGAACATGCAAGACCGTTGATTAAACCACACCACTCTTTCAAATACACACTTCCTCCTGCAGAGCCAGGAGGGACATTCGTCAGGCAGTTCTCCTATTATCTGAGTGCCAAAAAGACAGACAGACCCCAGGTGCTGGGAGCAGGCCAATTCATTCTGTTCTCCTTCCAATCATGCTTTATGACAGCTCTTCTGGGAGACTTGCCATCTTATCAGCCTGTTGTTACTGGGGGCTCTGATGGTGAAGCAAATAATGTGAGTGAGAGTGCTTCTTTCAGTAATGTCCACCTCCAGCACTTTGAGGATTACAAGTACATTATGAGAAATAATGAGTTGAACACATATCACACACGTAAATGCCATCACATTTACATTAAACGCTCTTCTTCCAATAACACATAATGAGGCTGAGGTCATCAAGAAAGATGTTTTCATCGCAAACAGAGCAACTGCAAAGAAGATGTGTTAAACATGATGAGCATTCATCCATTATTGATTGTTTCATTGGAATTTCTTACAGTCTTAAAATAAGATTAAGTACATTGTCAGACTTTATAATGAGAATTATACTTATTATTCAGATTTGCTGGGTTCTGAGTCAACGTGAAATCTTGATCCAATTTATTTCTGAATGCTAATTCCTGATCTTACTGTGCAAGATTCAGAAGTGCAGATTATTATGAAGGACAAATAGTCTGTAATAAAGTTTTAAGTTATATTTTACAACTTAAAACAATTTTGTGCTTGTGAAAAATATACATGACTAATGTGCTTGCAGCTCTGTACAAATCTTTTTATTCTGATTTGTGTTTGTTATAAAGTCTAACCCTCAGTGTTACAGTATGTGGTTTATTCACGTTTACACACATCTTTTTGTTCTGAAATCTGAAATGATTTTCAGGGAAGTGAAGAGGAAGTTAAAGGGATAGTTAATCCCTAAATGAAAATGACCCTTATGAATTACTCTCTCTCAAGCCATCCTGTATATGACTTTTTTGTTTCAGATGAATACAACTAACTGTCATACTTATATTAAAAAGTGATTGGCGTTCCAGCGGATGACGTAGGACGTAAGTGAAGCGTAACCTCCAGTGAAAAACAAAAACAAAACACAAGTCATGAATTAGAAGTAAAAAACAAGGATTTGTAAAGAAAATTGTCACAGGATTTTGATATAAGCCAAGAGGAAACTGTTTTTTCTGTGCTGTAAACAAAACTCTCTCACGCAACTAACCAAAGTTTACAAACTCACACGTCATCCTCTGGAACACCTCTCTCTAGTGAGCATGCATTCAACACAAAGCAGAAACTAAAATTTTATATATGCACACACAAGATTTTTAAACAAGTCAGGCATTACACAGTTAATGAAACTGTCATGTGTCTATGAATCAGAACCTGCCTGAGTCAGCACCAAAAGCGCTGTGTACTTCTTCCCTGGCCCATGTCACAGAAAACAGTGATGTGATCTCCGTCTGCTCACAAAATTATGCATGTTCACTGGGCAAAACCCATCAAATGAACAGTCTGTTTCCCGGCTGTCCAGTTTCCCCAGTGTAATTGCAGAAGAAGGACCTTACCTACCATTGCAAAAGAAATATGAACAAGACTGCTTGTATACGTTCTCAAAACAAACTACTCAGCCTTCAGCGGTGACATCTGTCCAATGTTTTTACCCTTTAGTGTATAATACATCCAGCCAGCGCTGACACTAATATCTAAAGGATAATGGAAAGCTTACGTTGAGCCCATAGGATGCAAGGGAGGGTTTGTATTCATTGCTTTTCCTGCATTTTATTTTCACCAGTCCTGAGATTCCAGCTGATCTATTCTTGCTGGTAATGTCTTTGGGGTTTATAAATTTCCATTGCTAATCAATGTGCCTTCTTAGCTTGATGACGGACTGGTTAATCTAATATTGAACCCTGTATTCTCCTGGCTTTATCCCTGACAATTATATCAATAGTTTTTTATCCTCTTCTTTGATTTGCTTACCTCCCCATGTCACTAATTGTTTTCTCTTATAACCTTCTATGGCTTTTCATGCTATTTCTTTTTAAATCTGGGACATGCTCATGTATGAAACATGCCATTCTTCAATGACACACTTTTCACAACCCCATCTCGCTGCCTCCCTTATTGATCGTTTCTTCCCTCAAGCAATGCATGTCTCAGCGCAACACACAGCATCTCTCCGGTTCACGATGGGGATCATTTAACTCGTTTGTCATTGGCCGGTCTGCAGGCATGCTGGGAATAGTGAGGAATGGATGCGAGCAGTTTAATCCGTCACAAAAGCATGACCTGTTATGAAATTGACACTTATTGACCTTTATTCTCGTCCTTCACAGAAAGATCAGGTCGTAATTGATGGCCGGTTATTATTGATTTCTGTCATGCCTTGAATTAGGATTTTGGATTGATGACGTGGTTCTGCCATTTCATATATTCTTAACTTTGTAGTATATACTCACATTATGTTTGTCCTCTGAAAGCTTCCTTGTGTCTGCACAGTACATTAAGAGGATTGATGTATCCGTCATGTTATTGTACTCCAGTCGATTTCCAGGTCACAGAGTGGAGGATGGAGGAGCAGGGAACAGAAGAAGTGTCAATCAAAATGCAGAGTGGATTTTTGTGTGTGTGTGTTGCACCTAAGCATTAATCAAGAACTATTTTTTCCTGTGTTTATGCAAATTTCAGTATTTTCTGACTGTATATATATATATATATATATATATATATATATATATATATATATATATATATATATATATATATATATATATATATATATATATATTTTTTTTTTTTTTTTTTTTTTTTTTTTTTTTTACTACGAACAATGTAAATACAATGTGCTGTGGGTTTGGGGCCATTTTAACTTATATTTGAAAACGCAACATGCACCTCCCATTTTCATGTTTTGTATTGCAATTGTTCAAAGTATAAATTCATTTCAGTTGGGACGCCTTGTGTTTCTTTGCTTCATAATGAGAGTTGATGCATAATTATGTATTATAACATTCTGCTGAACCTAAACCAGCATAGATCTCCTCAGCGATTTAGAAGAAAGTACCTTGTGATGAAGCCTGATAAACATTGTTTTGTTCAAAATCTTTAAGATAATATAATTTTGCTTTGAGTGCAGAACATCACTGGGAGTGATAAATTGACAGTAGACAAAAAAAAAAACTAAAAAATACACTTTCAGAAATACAAGATCAAATAATGTGTTATAAATAAAACATTGACCAATAGTCACACCAAGCCGATAGTTTCAGAAGGATAAAATGTCTCTTTTGCCTCCCGTCTCATTGTGTTCACACTGTAGAAACACCATCTAGAAACACATCTGGTGCAGAATAAGATGTTGACTGAGAACTGCCCAAGTGTGAAATGCCCAATCAAAACTGAGCAAATGCGCGTCATTTTGTGCCATAAGCATTACATTGCTGCCCTCCAGTGGGTATCAACAGCAATGAAGTAGTGGTAGTCCTAAAACAAACAGACTTCCCACTCCAAACCTGGAGTGATATTTATCAAAAGACAGAACAAACCCACAGGAACAAGTACATGTAAATTAAATTGCAGCCTAATGCTGATTGAAGATCATAAATGATGCAACAAATGTTGAATTTCCTAATTAGTATTGCATAATTAGCACTTGTCTTGTCTCTTTGGGATTGGTTTGCTTTTATAATGAGCTTTAAAGCATAACCATCATTCTAAAGTAGACAGTAACTACATAACAGATGCATAAGGGTTTCCAATATATCCACTCCTGATTAGACATTAATTCTATGACATATTATTCGTTCTAACTTTTAGAGATATATTTTTAAGAGCAACATCTTTTATTTCCTTTAAAAGGTTATGTAGATTGGGGTCCCTGACATTTTAACCTGGATTAATGGTAAAGGCTACAAAAAAAATCTGTCTCTTTCTCTCAGATAAAAGCTTTTTTGGAGAGGTTCGGAGTGTGTTGAACTCAGCAAGAAATGTTTTATCTTTACTGAAAATGTGAATGACTTGTAAGGAACGTACTATATATTCAGTTGTAAACATTAGTCGAATTACAAATTATTTTATTTACAATGAAGATATCAAATAGGGATTTTCTCAGAAGAGGGGTTGACTAATACATAGATCTATGATGAAAGTGACAGTGAATAAAAGTCATGGCTAAACAACAGGAAGATAAAATCCTGTGGCACAGTATTATGTATTTTTTAATGGTCTAACATTCCTGAATCTTTGTTTAAAGGTAAACTACACAATTTTTTGTTTTCTAGTTGATGCATAAACATTTCCTGCAAAATCCAAATTGATACCTTAAATTATTAACTGTTATTAAAAGAGTAAGTTCTATTGACGTTCACCAGTATCTAAGTTTTATATTTAGGTAAGCTGACACTTCTTCCAGCGGAGCCCCACTGGACAGTTGAGTTATGTAACTTCATTACCCGTCTTCACAGCTCATCCCCACCTGGTGGCCTGCTACAGTCATCAGCCAAAGCCTAAACCCTGGGGCTCCATAAACCCATCCGTTAGATTGGGAAAGTCCTTCACCGGAGTTTCTCTTCAGTTGTTTGAGGAAACAGGAGCACCAGAAGCTCACTGCCGTCATACTGTATGAACGGATGGATACTGAACCAAATTAAGTTGATTATATGTAAATTCTCCTAAACCAGTTGTTCTCAACTGTTCTACTTTCAAGACCCAGACTGTACAGTACAGGACTCTGGACAAGTGGCATCCCAACAAAAGAGCAAAAACTGTTGAATTTAATAAAATATCACTATAAATTGTAAAGGCCGCAACAATAAATTTTTCAAAGTTGTATGGTCTCTGCTATCAGTAATTCAGTAATTCATACATATCAAGTGGATGACACATATGGTTTTCATTTTTTTTTTTTTTTTTGCAGTTGGATATTTAATCTGGGTCTTATGTTCTTTGAGTAGATCATGGTTTTAGTTCAGGGTGAGGCAGTTCTATCAACCATCTGACCCTATTAGTACAGAACAGAAATTAATTTTTGGATCGCTACTGATCAGTTGAAAACTTTAGACCTAAACACACTTTAAATTTAGTGAGTCTATTGTTATTAAAAGCCCATTCAAAATGAATTGTTACAACAATAAACCATATTTTTTAAATTAAATACTTTTTACTTATATACAATACTTTGCTGTAATGGTTACTAAGGAAACTAAGTTGTTTATATATATATATATATAATTTTTGCAATTATATTCTATAAGGAAGTGGAATTTTGGCTAAAATATGCAGCTAAACTTGCAGTGGAACACAAAGATTTTTTTGATCTTAACTGATGCCTGGACCCCATGCATTTAAATCCGAGGATGCTCAGCAGCTTGCCAAAACAAAGTTAATGGGAATAAAATGATTTGTATTTCATGAGTTGGCGATTTGTCAGCTTTTTAAATCATGAGTTTTGATTAATATATATATATATATATATATATATATATATATATATATATATATATATATATATATATATATATATATATATATATATATATTCCAGATCACGTTCAGACTAATGCTGTCAAATAATATTCTAAATTCGAATATGTATTCGAATATATAATAAAAAAAAAACGAATTTCGAATGTGAAAATTAATATTCGAATAAAAAAAAGGTGGAAAAAAAAGGCCAGATACAGTTAGCATACCATTCGACCACTAGCAACATGAGGTCACATCTCAAAAATGTGCACCCAAATGAGCATTCTTGTAATGAACTCCAGCTAAACAGTCACGTCTTGACACTTAACGTTACTTTGCATCGTCCGCCGCAAGCTCTTTGTCTGCAACACGACAAGAGCCCATAACGGATAAAATAATTTCGTTCATTTGTAAGGAAATGAGACCGATCAGTATTGCGGATGGGGCACGCTTCGGGGAGTTCTGTTAAGCAATGGATCCGAGGTTTGATTATTTAGCAAAATCATCTTCTTGCTTTTGTTTTAATTAAGTAGTTCACCCCAATATACTGTGTATCGTGTATATATATATATATATATATATATATATATATATATATATATATATATATATATATATATATATATATACATATATATATATATATATATATATATATATATATATATATATATATATATATATATATATATATACATACATATATATATATATAGGCTATATATTGTCATAGTTAATCCTAGCCAATCTCTAAGTATAGTCACAATGAATGAAAATTATAAATTATCATAAAAGTGGTCCATACAACTTTTCTGTACTTCTGAAGCTCTATTTTTTTCTATATATTTGTCATTTTGGTGCTTGAACAAATAAATGAACAAACAATGTGTCCTTTCCATCAACACTAATTGGCCTTAGTGTGCACTGCCCCATTTGTCACTATTATAGACAAATCCATTCCTCACAGCAGCTACAAGATGGTCACATGGTTTACTTGCAGGAAATGAAAGCTGCAATGTCTGGTAACCTTCAAAACGAATGAACTGACAGTGATGTGTTAGACGTGCAGAGCATTCAGCAGGGCAGAAGGTCATTCAGTTTAAACAAAGACTGAGTAGTTCTGAGTAGTGCTTGTGGAAATAATTCACCCGGTATTAGCCAATATTGTTCATTCTTCTCGGCCCTTGTCTTGTTTATGATGAGCAAACATCAGGTTTGGATGAGTGGTTTGAAAGATGTGACTCGTGAATAGCCACGTCTGCACTGCCACTTCCAAGCTAACTCTGTTTCCTCTATTCCTGGTAATGAAAAGGTAAAGCTGTAAAAGTGTTTGGAGGAGCAATCCCCGTTCTGCGTAAATGGTTCTATGTTCATGCAAGTAATTCATGATAGAGCTTATGTTTGTATGTTTTATGTTTTTTTATGAATCTTTGCAAATCGCCTTTCCTAATATGTGCTAGTTAGGAAGTTTAGCGGCTGAAATTTACAGTCTGCTCGTCACCCCACACAAGAATGTGGCGGATAAAAAAGGTGTTTTCACACTACTATTGAGAAATTTTAGCCAAAGTATGTTATAGACTTTTCATTAAGACCCTATAGAATCATATCAACTTATATCAAATGGGCATCTCATGACCTCTTTAAGCGTGCTTTCACATTGGAGCTTCTGGTACAGACTCGAGACTGTTTGACATCAGAGTTTGGTTTGTTTGGTTGAAGTCTGAACTCATCCACTTGAACATGGTCTAAGGTACAGTTCTTCTGGACTCCAATACAGTTCAAAATCTGACTAACCTGCACAAGTAAGACACAAACCCTAATTGAAATTCTTTGATGACTGCAATGTAAACATGGCTTTATGGTCCAAATAGATCTAAAGTATTCCTAAAGTATTCATAAGAGTAAGAAGTGTCAACATCTTCTGGTCCTAAAGTTCTTGACCTTTGTAAAGATTAAAAGAGCTGTTTGAAGTTTCTATAAACTGTCTGGATTGGTTTCTGCTTTGCTTTGCCAAAAACAAGTTTGCATGCAAACAAAAATACAGCAGTCAAAACAAGTGAACATTTTTCTTTGAAGAATAGGACCTGCTTTTCTTTACCAAGTAAAGTAAAGTCTTTACTAAGTAAAGTGGACCCTCGTTTTGCTAAGTTGCGAAGTGTGCTGAGTGTTTTTCTAGAGTGATGTCTCTGATATTTTGTGTTGCTTACTGTCGCAAGTCAAAGTTGCTCACCCCCAAATCTCTAGATATGGTTTGTGTCTCTCCTTTAATTTAAAACTGTAGAATATTTGGCCCTTTTTCCAATGTTTTCATCCATTCTCAACCTAATGTCACATACGCAATGCAAAACTCCCTTGAGAATGTTTTTCTTTTTTTTTTTTTGACATTTCTCATTGTATATAATTTAATTTCTCATGGCAACAGTTCAAGACATTTTCCAGCTGTTCATTGCACAACTGCTGATTTGTCCATTCAACAGGCCAGACCGACCTCATATTTCTCATGAGTTTGCATGTTAGACAGTAATCGAAGAGCTAGTTTGCTTCTGCATCTACTTTATTCTTCTCATGCAGTCGATTTCCTTTATCAACTGATGTCCGCACACTGGCAAAATTTAGCCTTATGCTGGGCAAATCAAGCTAATGATTCCAAGAAAGTAATTGCTGCTCCTTATCACTCTAATCCTTTGCGACGAGAAAGATGAGCGAGAGAACATGAGAGAATTTAATGTGTAATCGAACAGTGAATAAAATGATTGCACTGGAAGAGTAATGGAGGTTAAGAGATGGCAGATAGAAAGAGCAGCTGGATTAGTGGGAGAGAGAGTAAAAAGAGAGCGACAATGTACAAACATCGGTGTTCTTGTTAAGGAGGCATTTCCTTGAGTCCCTGCACACTCTCCAGCTCCCGACTGTTTATCCCACAAAGATAACAGCAAAGGAAGAGCAAAGTTCCACCAGCTTGCAGCCAGCACTTCAGCGGCAGTATCATTTGTCATTACTAATGTCTTTAAGATGGCTAAGTTGGATTTGAGGGCCATGGAGGGGGGATCGTGAGCCTGTTGGGACTTATTGGGTTATCTCTACTCTGGCAGTCACGACAGTGAGGTCCCAGCACCAGGCTGCAAGTGTGGGAAAAACAGCCACGGTCGTAAATGTGCATGACAAGAGGAGCAGAGAAAATGAGATGAGATAATGGGGAGGATGTGTTGTAAGGGTTCTCTCCCTGTGAACATTCATCTTTGCAGTTGTGGTGTTATGACCATCTCATCTCCTCAGTACATACATCATCTTCTCACCCACATCAACAACATTACATGCTTCCAGAGATGTAAAGTTCTGATTCAGTTGAAGGCCTGTGCATGCCAGGTGTGATGTGCTCTACTGAATCGGTATATTTCTTCAGAGACAGGTTAAAACTACAGGTGGGTTTACAGGTGAGGTGAGCAATGCCTTGAGTAATTAAGGTTGCAGGTGTGGAAGTAAAATTGAGGGTGATACGACTGTAAGTTTCATGATACAGCAAAGTACATGTGTGCTGATAAATTCCCGTTTACTTCAATTATATGCTAGGTAGATAAATGAAAACTGCAGAATGGCTTTGCACTATCATTTATTCACGAGTTAGTTACATATCCAAGTTGGTACTTTGGCAAGGGGTTTATAATCAGTAACAATATTGATGAAGTCTAAGTGAGTATAGAGGTTTGAAATCTTGGGATATGCGATGGCTAACACTAATAACGGTCTAATATTATTCTAAGCAGCTAGTGCCATTTGTAGTGTCCATTGTCAGCCAGCAACACAGTTCAATAAATCCACTTCAGAAACGTTGTTGAAATAAAAGATGAAAATATCTCTGGTTTCAAATTTACAAGAATGAAAATGTGAGCTGACTAATACACTTATTCTATAGTTGCTAATGAAATAAGATTACTAATAAAAGTAACAAGCAGTTAGCAGTTAGCAGGTAAGAAAACCGTTCGCTTCCACAGCTCTCATATCTGAATAACATAATGAGAATCAACGTAATATAGTTGGCCTTTTCTTAAAGAGGCAGTACACTATTTTACCAATATGTACCAAATCCTATAAACAAATGAATTCTAAGATGCTTTTAACCTTTTAAATAGTATTTGAACTTCTAAATTAAACTATTTACCTTTTTAACTTTTAATTCTTATTCACATTACTATGAATTGTACTTTGGCCTCTACAGTGAGCATTGCTAATTACTGTAGCTAATTACTCTAATTTAAAACATCCCAATACAGATGCTAGTGTTGATTGAAGATTGTGAATGATAAAGTTTTAGCAGCTTGCCCACAGATCACAGATGTCCAAGAGCGCATGAGTGTTTAGTGTTTGACGTAAGCTGTTATCACTCTCAGATTGGTATCACACACAGTTAGTTTTTTTCTCCCTCACTTTACATTTACATGCAGTACACGTTTAGGTGCCAAATTGTGCATATGGTTGCCTCAAAACATACGAGACTGAGCCCACTTATCTGAAATTGTGAAATGATTAGTCGTTTTCAATATGTTATGTCCGGCTTAAAATCTGATGGTCAAGATATGTGGTGATTTTTACTACACAAAGCTTTGTTGTTTTGCAACCAAAAAATGAAGCGTATCTACTCTTTAGATCGGCAGTTATTCACTTTATAACTTTTTCTACAAGGCAAGATTCTGAAATTTCTCAGAAAACATTAATGATAAAAATAAACTCATTTATTTCCCTTGCAGAGCTGGGAATGACTGGAAATTACAGGAGTCTTCAACGTAGCAGTAACATAATTTTAGTTTAAATTAATGTGCAGGCAGCCACTAAAGTTCACTTTGTCTGAAGGAACTTTCCTCATCCTTGGAAGTGCCCTGATCTTCTCTTTCTACCGGTCTACTTTGACAGGCCATTCACTGTTTTGGGCCTTTCCTTCCCATATCTGACTATCTTGCTATTATGAGAGGAACTGCCATTTAGAAAGTATCAGTAATACTGGTTCAAAAGTGTAGCACTGAGTGTTTCTTTTGGCCAGCATTTTAAGTGCCTTCACCTAAGCCATGATGTCATAACACTACACATTTATTTTGCCAATGCATCCTGCTTCATTAAAAAGCATCAGAACATTAAATATTGCTTTTAGGAAAACTGTGTGTTTAAGAGAGGATTATCTGGCTTTCTGAATGACCTCCCAAAACTTGAATTCCCAGTGAGCAGTGCTATCTTAAAAAGTAGGTGAACCTGTTCTGACTGTGAACAGTACCATGCTATATTGCTATTTCTGATGCAGCTGTGAGCCAGATGTTTTGCCAAGAAGTTTCCGAACGCATCCAAGTTCTCTTGGTTTAGGATCCCAGTCCCTCAGCTCATTGTAGGGAGTGATGTGGTTTCAAGGTCCAACTGAAACATCCTCTGGTTGCCCCGTATCATTGAATCTTTGCCACAGTGTGAACTCGTGGGACTAGAACCTTAGCAAACAAAATCCAAAGCTTGTTTGTTCATGCTAATGTACAACTCTATTATTAGCTGGAAGCTTTATAAATCTTTTATTTTCCCAAACATCAAGACATACATGCAAACACATATTTGGGGACCTAATTTAAGAATGTATGAACCTCATTAAACTGCTAGAAAAATATGAAACCAAGAAAATGGGTTTTCAGATGTGTATTCCAAAATTACTGTATTACATCTGCCCCCCCCCCCCCCCCCCCCCTGCACCCCCACCCCTCCCCCCGGTCATAAACATATGATTCTGTTATCAAGGAATATTTTTTTTTATTTTCAGCAAGTTGTATTGATGATATAAATATGGCAAAACCCTATACACCCTAAAAAATGATTCAGGCGACCTGTGACCTCATCTAAAATATCTGTATTGTTGCAAGTTAAAATTTCAAATGTAATAACTAAATTAAAACTTTTAAGATGAAAAATTTATTTTGTTGATGTTGATCATTACATTTACTTAATATTGTGAGTAATTTAAACTCAAATTTCTGCATTAATTGAATTTATTTGTTAACTTTGGAGATTGGGTAGTGGATTTCTAGTTTCCAGCATGCTTTGCATACGACTGGATAAGGAGAGTAAATGTTGAAATTAAGTGTTATTTTATGAGTTTTTTAGAGAAGGGAAAGAAATGTTAAGTGTTTGATGATGTAATGTTTCTGCTATGTTGAAGTTTTTGTGGTCACCGCTGTGCTGAAGAGTTGATCCAATGAAGGTAAACTCTACATTGATTCTATTAGCAACGACTGTGCTAATGCCAGTGTTCATTGAATATACATGCTAAATAAGTTACAAATAGCATGTGCTATGATATCTGTGGATTGGAATAAAAAAAAAAAAACTAAAAAACAAGTTCATTTAAATCGGTTCCAGGCCAACAAATACATTAGTTGGAGCAAATTAATTTGGTTTTTTGAGTAATCAACTTATGTTGATTATGTCATGTTTATGTTATATATTATAAAGTTCTTCTAACTCAGTGTAGTTTGTAGGCTGAACATGATTTCATTAGAAGTTGTCATAACTCAAAAACAACAACAAACAAAAAAATGCATATTGTTGCGTAACTATTTTGTTTATTGTTGAACTAACACATTCTTTTTTTAGAGTGTAATTCTTCCCAGTTGTGACTGATATCTCTTCCCTTTATACACAAACATACACAAACAGAAAACTTCCCTCCATCTTTGTTATAGTACTCCTATAGGGAGTTCCTGTTCCCTCTACCAGGCCCTTGTTTACAGACAGCTTGTCCAGCAGTCCTCTGACCACTCAGAATGTGCAAACCCACAGAAAAACAGATATGTTTATACTGAGGCCATTACCAAGAGTATAAGCCCAAAGACCTCAACAAAAGGATCCACAGAGCTACAGTCCAGAAGAGTCCACCACCACAATTGAAGAGGTGGTGATATTTGGAGCACTGGAGAGGTAAAGTCCACACATGCTTATCAGGTCCCCCGACATACATTTTCAAAACCCCTCTTTTAGGAATGTCATAGTTCACCTCCAAAAAAACAAACAAAAACAAAACAATAGTTACAGAAAAATAATTAACTAGGGTTAAATACAGAGATATGTTTTACCTAGTGTCTGCCAGAATATAGTCAACTGGGAATTGTCCAAAACAGACCATTTCACTGAATTGCCTTGTTTTTTTGTTGCTCTCCATGAGAAAGAACAGGAGCTGTTGGATGTGGTCCACGAAGTACAGTTCCACCTTACATCAGCACTGCGTGCCTCCCACTGAAAGGCGGGTGCTCTGGTCATGTGACAAAGTTTCTGGGGACTTTGGGCCTTCCCATGGTTCCTGTGTTCTTTCTGTGTACCCCAGGGAATGAGGAGGCTGAAGGACTTGTTTCAGGAGGGGGCCTGAGAGACTGAGATAGTGGGAGAGGCACTGAGATGCAGGGAAGGGGGAAATTAAGGGAAATGTGTAGGGGTGAGTGAAGGAAATAGGGTAAAGGACAGCCAGAAACCAAAAGAGAGAGGGACATGCTTTGACGTCAACACAAGTTGACAATTGACAAAGTGAGGGAAGTTAACTGGGAACAAGATAAAGAGAAGTATATGGAGGGAGGGAGAGATGGCGACATCTGCTTCTCATCTGGTATGGGAAAATCCCCCAAATCCATGAGGATTAGGCTGGGATCCCTCGAACGAGGTTGCCCAGTCAGTTGGATATTCTCAGATTGTTAATCAGCACTGAAAGATGCTTCTAGTGTCTCTGTGTTCAGTCTATATTCAATAATAATATTAAACAAGGTATTTACAACAATCTGTCAAGATTTGTACTTACCGTACCAATGCAAGCGTCGCTTTTAAAAATGCCAAGGTGTTCTGTGTGGTTGCCAGGGCATTGTTATGCATGTGTTCTGGTTGATTTCTAGAATTTTTTTATGCTCACCTGCCTGAACTACAGAGTGCATTCTTAGTTGTCTATGATATTCAGACTTTTGAAATGGCCTGGATCTCTCCTTCAGTGCAAGTGCATGGTAGTATTTCACTTACTTTTCACTTTATGGTCCACCAGACTAGAGTTTATAGTCTGATCACTTAAAAAATAATAGCACACCCCTTCTTAATAAGTCGCTAGATTCAATTTACCATTCATGTCCATGACACACGGTGCAGGGGTATCCTATCCAGCCAGGACCCCTTTCCTGCCAAGTTTAGATCCAACAGATCTGTTTATTACAGCTGGAGCCAAACTCTGCTCCAAGGTGGCCCTCCAGGAGCTGAATTGATTGCCCCGACTTAGGCAGCGTCCAAAAGCAAAAAAAATGCTGCTTTCGAAGGATGCATACCAAGTTATGTACTGTCTCCTGAGATCCCTTTATGTGATCGATTTTTGAAGACAGCATAGATGCCTTTGATATCCCACAATTCTGTGCATTCAATTCTGTGATGGGTGAGGTAAAGAAAATAAAGATGTCATCTGAAAATTGCATTTGGTGGTCAGTTTGTGTGTAAATGTATGTTACCGGCCAACTTTTGATTTTATTTCTATAGAGAAATCAGTATTATAGTAATTAAATATTCACTTGGTTATCACCAATGCTTGTTCTATTTTCTTGTAAATCATTAAACCATTACGCTGCCTCAGAAGCATGTCCGAAATAAGTTTTGTGAGGTGCCTTTGTGCGCAAATGATCCCGGCAAAATAATTTCCTGATAGGGCAGCGAGGGAACAAGAGAGCAGGAACTGTTAGCTAGTTCTGATAACTATTGTTGGATCTGAACTCAGCAGGTCATGGCCATCTAGGAACAGAATTAATTAGCAATAGTTTAAGGACTTCAGTCCCTATGCACCTCAAAAATGTGTCTAGTAAGTTTTTGTGGTTTTTCATAGGGGAGGTGTGTTGTTTTCTTCTGATTTTATTCATTTATTCATGTTCTGTAGTGGTGGTGTAGGGTTGGTTTGAGGGAGCAGGATAAATACATTTGACTAAAATTGCCCCCTATTCCTTAAAAGTAATTCAGCAAAATCCAGCCCTCCAATCCACTTCTCTGTTATGTCTACTTGATAAATATGTTGTGCTGTCGATTATCTCATAAACCCTTCAGAAACGCAATCATTACCTTTCTAAAAATCTCTTAGAGCTCTACTGTTCCAAACATTACCCTTAATAATAAGTAAAAACAAATGTCTTCTCAGCGTTATCATAACATTTTTTTTCCACTGGCCAATGCATATTTTAAATAAATAGAAGTAGTATCACATTTAATAAAGGGGGGCATTAGACTGCTTTAGTAAACATTTCAGCCAAAAACCAATTGTAATCATTAATACACCTTTATAATATGTCACAAAAGATATTGCAGTGTTTTTCAAAATATATTTTTGTCTTTTAATTAAAATTATTTTTTAAATTATGTATTTCAAGACTTTATTCTGAAGCATTACCAGTGGCAGTGTATGAACAGTTATGTGCTACACTCAGAAGGAGGCGGGGTGTGTGTGTGATTGCATGATGATTTATGCCCTGGGGCATGTCCTGTTTCTCTGATAAGACGGCTGTCATTCTTTATAATGAGTCTCGAACAGAGTTGACTTCTAAGTCTCACTAGAGTGAGTGTAATACAGCTGGCTCAAAGCTTAATTGTCCAAGGCTACTGTATGTAGCATTTGGTGTGGTGTTACAGAAGAATGAAAGAGATAGACTTATACAAAGAAAACAGATAAAGACAATACAAAGATACATAACCGGGTGTAGACAGACAGTATGCACTTACATATTTGTTTTATTTGCACCTGTGTCTTGGATCAATAAAAAGGTTTCAGGCCCCACCATAGCACAGAAACTGCACTTGTTAAAACTACAAATGACCTGCTTCTTGGATCAGATCAAGGCTGCATCTCATTTCTAGTTTTACTTGATCTTAGTGCAGCGTTCGACACCATAGATCATGACATACTCACAGATCGATTACAAAACTATACAGGTATTCAAGGGCAGGCTCTAAGATGGTTTAGATCCTACCTGTCCGATCGTGACCATTTTGTTTACTTAAATGGGGAGTCATCTCATTTATCATCAGTAAAATATGGAGTGCCACAAGGATCCGTCCTAGGTCCTCTTCTAGTTTCAATATACATGTTGCCCCTTGGTAATATTATTAGAAAATACGGAATTAGTTTCCACTGTTATGCTGATGATACTCAACTATATATCTCAACGAGACCAGATGAAACTTCTAAATTATCTAAGCTAACAGGGGTGTGTCTCCTATTAAATTCGGATAAGACAGAGATATTCATTATTGGACCGAAAATCAGTACACAGAATCTAGTATACTACAGTTTGCAACTAGACGGATGTACTGTTACATCCTCTACAGTCAAACATCTGTGTGTTTTGATAAACAGCAACTTTTGAAAACCATATTTCCCATGTTACAAAAACAGCATTCTTCCATCTTAGAAACATTGCCAAGCTATGAAACATGTTACCTGTTTCTGATGCAGAAAAGCTAGTTCATGCAGTCATGACCTCTAGACTTGACTATAGTAATGCACTTCTAGGTGGTTGTCCTGCATCTTCAAGTTACAGGTAGTCCAAAATGCAGCAGCTAGAGTCCTTACCAGGTCAAGAAAATATGATCATATTACCCCAATTTTACAGTCTCTGCACTGGCTACCTATTAAGTTCCGTATCAGTTGCATGTATCATTACTTACCTATAAGGCCCTAAATTGTTTAGCTCCTGTGTACCTAACTAGTCTTCTACCACGTTACAACCCATTACGCTCCCTAAGGTCACAAAACGCTGGACTTTTGGTAGTTCCTAGGAACCTAGTGCTTTTTCACATTTGGCTCCCAAACTCTGGAATATCCTTCCTGATAATGTTTGGGGTTCAGACACACTCTCTCTGTTTCAATCTAGATTGAATAATTATTGTTATTAATGTTCATCGTCTGGCTGACTACGTCTTGTATTAATTTTTCTGAAAAACCTGACAAATGCACATAAACTGACAGTCACCACTTATAAGCTACTACTAAATATTGTAGAAACTTAATTTTCTGTAAAGTTGCTTTGTAATGATTTGTATTGTAAAAAGTGCTATACAAATAAACTTGAATTGAAAAAAGTGAATTGAATTAAATTTACAATTAAAAATAAAACATGGAAGAAATGTTGTTTGATCATTCCTTAAAAAATTTGTTTCATTTTAGTAGTAGTAGTAGTAGTAGGCTATGTACATTCTGCTGAAAAATAGTAATACATTTCTGGCAAATACTTGTCTTTAAATTAAATCATATATAATTCATATCATAATTTTATATAACTGCAATGACCTACTTCTGATTAATTAATTCAAAATTGGACAAATTCTGTGACATTCCATGTTAAACTGTAAAATACAGCTTTATCTATCTGATTCTGGAATTGGAATCAATTTTCGATACTCAACCCTAGTCAGGAAAATTATACAAGTTTCAGCAAACACAGAGAGGCTGGGTTTGTACAACCAAACATTTGTAACCTTTATGTCTCTAAGAGACAGGTCAGGTCTCTCCGTTCTCACAATCCTGCTCGCGCCATCCTGGAGCTTCTCTTGTTTATTTGTTTATACAATGTGAGGGAAACGGTCATGGAAAATCAAACATCAGATTCAGGGCGATGCAACTGAGATGTCCGACTGACATATGTTAAGAGACATGCTGGTGGCAGGCACAATCTGTGGAATTATGAATGGAGAAAAGATTTAAATGCAATAAAATGTGTTATTATTTCATAATAACACACATGTAAAAGGCAGAAGATGTGTAGAACATTCAGCTCTGGCATTTCAGTTCTGGAATTCCAGCCAATTCCGGCCTGCTAATGAGCTACACACCCAGTCAAGTTGTGCTCTGGATTTCTTGATATAACTAATAGGATCAAGTAAAAACATTAATCTCTGTACTCATTTCTACATCAGTTCCAAAACCGAGCCTCCCACCATGTTCCATGCCAAAAGCAAGTTCTTGTTCTACAGAGGTGGTCTTTAACTGTGGTTCCCCGAGGGTGCACATCCATCTGGGACCAGGCCTCTTTACCAGCCCTCTAGAACATATTTCACCAGACCAGTCCATTATGAGACAAAAGTAGAACAACAAACAGGCAATATCAGAGGAAATCAAATCCAGTGTTTCAGCAAGTGCACAGCGGCCCTGGAGCTCTTATCTCTGTTAATAGCCAGATCAGCCAAGGTGAGGAGTTACGCCGCTGCCAAATTCTCAACGTCCGGTTGCGCTGTGTATTGTTTTAAGATATTAACTTTCCACAGCCCTAAACCCATTATCCTATACACCCCTCCTTTCCCTTCAGTTTTGCATTTTTTCCCTTCGACCCGCGACAGATCGCCAGCTCCCCCATCTCCAACCCCCCACCCGCCCCCATTCTTGTTCCACAACTAGAAGACAGTGGTAATAACTATTTAGGTAGTTGTCTTTCCCTATGCAAAAATGATCTTGAAATAAATAATTTAGCTTGGCAGCAGTTCATATAAACACAACTCCAGCGGATGGATTTCACCTTGCATTCGCCTCTGGCATGTCCTACTTCAAACTCTTGTAATGGGACACGCTGAGGCTCTCAGTCTGACAGCCCTCCCTTAACCTTACATTGTGTTGATAAAGATTAACCTAAGTGTTCGTGGAATAATTAGACCAACTTCCTGTGAGGAGAGACTGAATTTCTTTGGGTTTCGTCATGCAGAAGAAAAATTATATCATAAGGTTTAAAGTGGACAACAAGCCCTCACAGGAAATAACAACATTGTAGTACCACAAAGTACAAATATGTCAAAAGGGGGAAGGGGTATTTGGGGTTAAACAAAAATTATTTAGAATCATCCCTCAGTTTACTTAAAATGTATTCTCATTTACATTAATGCAATAATGGAAGTCAAAAATATGAGCTTCACATGTCTGAATTTGAAACCCTTAACATGCATTTAAACTGTACATGCATGTTTTATTTTTTATGAACTTTAAAGATTACTTTTTTTTTTTAATAATAACTGGCAGCATGCCTCGTACTGTTTTGAGCATATGTTGTTTTTTAGCCAGAATACGTGTGAGTGTGTGTGTGTGTGTGTCTGTCTGTGTGTGTGTGTGTGTGTGCGTGTGTGTGTGTGTGTGTGTGTGTGTGTGTGTGTGTGGTTGTAGATGTATTTATAAAGCATGCATTTCACCCTGGGGAAGAATAAACTTATTAGCAGAGAGAAGAAATATTATTGTACTGCAATAATAAACAGTGCTGATCCAGGAGAGCAGAAGTCTTTAAGACCACAATGTTTTTGTATGTTTGATTTAGTCTTAGTCTTTATCTTGAAACAAAAATGCTTAATAGTCTTAGTCACATTTTAGTCATTTGAGTCTTTCATAGTTTAAGTCTAGGTTTTTTTTTTTTTTTTTTTTTTAAGAAGCCCAATAAGAGACAAGTACAATAGAGATACAAAAATTAAACACATTTTTCAGATACAGTAGGTTTTACTTTACATGTATACATTAAGTTAACATATTTTGTTGGTTAAAATTAACGACGGATAGGTATTTAATTTGGAATGCTGTCTTTTTAAGACGAAGGCATGCATGAAATACTGACACATGTTCAGTTTTCACCCACCTGTTCACGTTCACTTAATCCATAACCTTCTGTATTTACTTGAGATACTCAATAAAACTAAAATAAAGATTTCAAGGAAATGACAAAAGGTGTCAAAAACAGTAGCAAATGACTAATGAGCACCTGAAAGATGTTGTGTAAACAAATCTAATGCCATGTGACACATCGTTGTCAGACAATAACTGCACGTCAGACACTTTGCACGTGTTGAGGGGGACTTCCTAAATGAACACAAAAATCACAAGCCCATACAATAGAGTGGAATGCCTGAGGAAACTGTTCAACACCTGTCGGCCTCTAAGACGTGTGAGGGAAACCGTCACCTTAGTCTTGAAAATAGGAAGACTATAATACAATAAGGAAATCATAGCATAACATCAAACCCATTTTTACTAACAATGCAAAGGGGATTTTTCTGAAGACTGGGCCACTTCCAGGGCTGCCTGATCTCCTATTAGTGAATACGTCAGAAACAACAGGTGGAGGGACGGAGTGCAGACGTGTACATAACTGAGATCGGGCAATTGCAGGAAGTTGATTCATGTAACATCCGGGTGAGGAGCTGGCCAGATGGTTTACGGTAATGACACACTGCAGTTATGGAGACTGGCAAATACCTTTAAGCTTCATGATATCCGCTAATTTCATCTTGTCAGCTCAGATTAGTGTTCTCATGTGTAAAATGAACCTTCCTCAGAAATCAGACCTTCTAAACAATGATGAATGGATAACTTTAATGTAGATTGTGCATTCTCCTTTACAATCGGAGAACATGAAGATTCGAGGGGAATGTACAGTCAGCCCATCCATTATGCCGAGATCACTTCTTGAAACACTTCTGATAATAACAGAAATGTGAGAGCTGATGTTCATGAGCACATTATTTGATAGACTGTGCCTGCTTGTTGTCTCTTCCAATGCAGAAGATTCAAAAAATATATATGCTCTTTTAAGTTTCATTACAAATATCTTAATTTAAAGTGTCTGGAACAACATGAAGTTTAACAAACGATGACACAATTTTCATATTTGGGTAAACTCCTTTGAACTTAATGCATAACATGAATGATGCCTCAAAATTGTGCAGCTTTTTGAGTTATTACTTTTCTAAGTTAGATTTTGATTTTCACCTGGAAGACCGTTAAAACAGGCTAATACATCAAAGCCACATAAGTGCTAGAATATCATATGCTCTTTTGATTACAAACATACTACGATTCCATCAGTTTCGTAAGTATTCCATACCTTAGGAAGCACTAAAACTAAACTAAAACATACAGGCACTACTCAATATAACGGTCATGTTGAAATATGTTAAATAGCATCATTTTTTTCAAAGCCTTACCAGGCTGAAAGCTCGCTGACTTCCTCGATTTGGTAGGCGCTAAAGAGAAAGTGCTGTGAGAATGGGGAGTGATCTGAGGTGGGGGAACGCACTATGTTTGCTGACACCATCCACCAACGTGTGCTCTTTACAATAGCACATAGAGGCCCTGTCAGTCAACATGGCGTGAAGTATGCAGTGAAACTGAAGAATCTCCAGCCTGTGCATTCCAGCGCTACTGCAAACACATAACACATACTTGTATACAAACATTGTGTGAGTAAGGAAAGAATCCTTACAGCTCAACCCATACCACAGCTCTAAACCACACATTAATAAACAGAACATAAAACAGCATGCATCCATGCATAATCTGATTTATTGCAATAATACAGTCTCACATGTCTTCTTATGAGTGTGCTTCCCTGTTGACTTCATGATACTACAGTGTACTCAGCGAAAGAATTTGTTTGTTTCTCAGGGTGTCTATTCTGAGCATGTGCTTTTTCTGGTCCGACTGACTGACTGTTGGACTCCATAGAGCTTTGCTCAGAACACTAGATGAATTTTGAAACTTTTGACCACAAAAACCATAGCTGAATGGACCAACATCAATATGCATAGTTTTGTGTCGTCTTAAGAAGTGATAAATGCCAACCCTGTAGCATGGAAGTACCAGCATGAAGAGAAGAGACTGAAATGGGAAATGCAAATCTTTTTAAACACCGAGCGTGCAATGTTGCAATTAAACCACCATAGGTTTTTAACTTGGACCTTATTCTATGTAATTGTCCCCTTTATTTATTTATGACAACATGAATTCAAGGAATTGACGAAGGTGTACCTCTGGATTTTGGAATATTGGTGCCTTCATCTGTTTGCTGGAAGAATGGCTGTCACATTCAAGCGCTTTATGGCTGGAGAGATTAGAAAACATGAAGGATAATAATGGAATTTTGTGCAATATGCTCTTTTATTGTTTTATAAAAATCAAATTATAATTTCATGAATATTATTACAGTTTTATAACTGCAACTTATTTATACAAATGTATATGCAGCATATTTACTGTTATCTTCTGTTTGTAGAGTAAATGTGCAACTTTCTCAAAATTGAGAATAGTTCGCCTACATTGTTTTGAAAAAATAAGTAATGATGCTTCATTCATGTGTTTTGTAACACTTTGTCTTACAAATGTACTGTATTTAACTTGAGTTAACATTTAACATACAATTTATTAATCTTATATAATGTTAATCTCAACATTTACTAAACCATTCGGAGATCTATTAACATTAGTTAATGCACTGTGAACATGAACTTTAACATGTTTATTAACCATCAATTACAAAGGTTAATAAGTAAAATATTTTGCTCCTTGTAAGTTTGTGTTGATGCATTAACTATTGTTAACAAATGAGATCTCGTTGAAAAGATTTCATACAATATATGTAATGAGAGCATATATGTATATATATATATATATATATATATATATATATATATATATATATATATATATATATATATATATATATATATATATATATATATATATATACATACAATTTGAGATTTTAAAATAATTATAAAGGATTAAAATACTGAAAGAATGGGCTTAAAATAATTTGTGAATAACGTTTAGATGTTACCACACAGGTAAAAAGATCAGACCAGGTAGAAATAAGTCCTCAGTATAACGGTTGTAGGTCACCACTTTTTTTTGACTGAATCAGTGAGAAAAGCGAAATAAAATGTGAGATGTGAGTTCACGGAGGGGAGGGCAGTGGGAGGACAGTATGAGCACGAGAAAGGCTTCAGGAGGAGGAGATTTAAATGATCAACTTGTTGAAAGGTAGTCAAGGCGCTCATATGGAAGTGTGCCACTCGATTTGGGAAATGCGCGAGCACGAATCTTGCACTAGAAAACCGACGCTGGATCAGTTGCGCGTGAAGAAGATAAAAACCTCCAAACACTGTTTACTCCAGAAGGAACTATTTTAAACATTTTACAGGTGGTATTCGCGTGCATCTTCCATGTATTGGATTCAATTAAGTGACGTGTCACCACTGACCTTTTAGGAAAACAGAAAGATAAAAACATCGCGGATAGGCTATGTTTAGCACATTTACCGGATTGCTTAATTGTATTTGGTAGCTTGGAGAAAGCACCGCACACTTTACTACGGACAAGCAAGACACGAACTGGCCACCTAGAACCGTTCTGTGGAATTTATGGTGAAGATTTATGGTGGATGGACTGTTTGGATTTTTTTCTACGCTTAGACTTGCCTTGGCATTCGAGATGGGCTATTTGACATCACTGTTACAACTCGTCGCGGTCCAGTTGAGCCTTTTACCTGCACAGGTGAGCATAAGGGCCGTCCTTTTTCACAGGTAACCTGCAGAAATGATACCCCAAGGATTGATTCTACGCTACAAATCGAGAACGCTGTTTTAAACCACGGAACGCGACGACTTGATCCTAGCGTTATAGCTCTATCGCCTTTCTAGGCTTGGAGTTTTTAAAGAATCGTGACAGATTAAAAGTAATTATTTTACTTTAAAGCAATGCAATTGCTCTGCATTTGTACATAAGAACGCGTCCAGTGTTGATGTCCCGTAATGACCCGTTGTGTAAACGCCTGTATGTTTAAAACGTTCTTGAAAGTTGCTGTTAGCTGACGTGTTCAGAATAGAGATCTGTAAAAAATAAAATAAAATAAATAAATAAAATAAAATAGAATGATTAGGATTTGAGCGTGACTACGTGCAGTTGACAGTCAGACCTGGCTGAATGAATGGAATCAGTTTACTTTTGACTTTCCAGTAAAGCCTCCAGACGGCTGTTTTTATAACACTCTCTATAACTTGATCCCTTTTTGATCCAAGAGAAAGTGTCGAGTCATGAAACGAAACGTGACGAACTGCATCACTCCCTTGATCCCACAGGCATGTGTGACACAGTTCCCCTTACTCACTAGTGATGAACCAATGCCAGAATCAGCAGACAGTCAGAGTCTGTCTTTATATGCCTTCTACTCTTGTCTAATGAGAGACCAATTAGGCAATGTGAGTATGTCAAAGTTAGTCTCATATATGAACAAGCATGTGCTTTTAACTACTCCAAGATATAAACTAAAATGACATACTGTCCATATCCATTTAAACTATTCACAATGAAATGTCAAAATGTTGAATAAGAAGATCATTGTCCCACAGCTCAAGGTAAAGTCTCGCGCCTCATGTTATGTGAGATGGCTAAGTTGAGCTTTGGCATGAGCGTCCACCTCAATATTCGTATCTTTTCCTCTATAACATAAATTAGCATGCTTTGAAAATTTTCATTGTGTTCACTAATGGGCTTAGATATGTCACAATCTATGCAGCTGTAAATCAGCTGTAGCCAAACAGTGTTAGTTAGACCACTACAGATCATTTGAGGAAGGGGTTCAACTTTCGAACTCAAGTTTGACAGTTTTTATCATTCATATCCTCTTTCAGTTGACTATATAAAACCTCACACCCACTTTTTTTCTGGGATAATGGTTTGCTGCAAATCTACGATTCTCTACTCGCAGATGCTTAAAAAGAACAGACGGACATTAAAAGAATGTAAATATGTTCATTTTTCATTCAATATTAATCCTGCTTCTGGCAGGTCAGAACAAGGTTTATCGGGCGCAGTAAAACCAAAAACCACACACTTCTTCCGGAGGCCACAAATGACTTACGCCTCCATTCACTTTTACCAAAAAACACATAGCATCTGTCATATCACTGGCCATAGACCAGGTGTGTGTGCGTCAGAGTTGGCTTCTGTCTCCTCTTGTCTCTTTCTTGTGCTCGCAGCCAAACTTAGATTTATTTTATTTCAGGAGTTACAAGAAGTTGGCAAGCACCTGCTGTTACTGATGCTGGTGATTATTTGAAAGAAAAGCTTCAGTTGAGTACTTCCTCTATAAATATCAATGGCAATCTTTCAATCTAAATGCTCAACAAAGTAGCATTCATTCTGTTAATGTTCAATGACATGACACCATTTCTTGTGGATCTATTATTCATTGAATGCAGCTGTTTCATGATAAGTATTTTAATGGTATTACTATTTGTAACTGTAATAATATTGTTATTAAAATTAATGTTTGTATTTTTTTGTGGGCATTAAGTCAAAAAATTAATAAGTCCTTTAAAATATCATAAAATTTGACCTCGACAAGGGTAGTTTAAAAAAAAAGAATACTTTTTAAAATAATGATTATATTGTTTGCTCACATACAACTTTAATGACTGATAACTTGATTAAATTTAAGAGTACTTTTTAAGAGCTTCTGGACAAAAGGTGTAACAAAATTAACAGTACTTTTCACCTTCCTTGAGACCTTGAATTTTTATTTTTTATTTTTATTTTTTTGTGCTTTTATATAATATATTCCTTCTTTGAATCTCGCTCCTGATTTCAGGGGGATCTGTATGAAGCAGTTTTGTAAGGATCACTTGTGTAAGGAAGGGAGTTGCTGTATCATTTCCAAAGTTGGATAATTAGCTTGCAGATGGTTTCTTTAAACTTAAGTGAACTCTGTCAGGGAATCTAGTGTTTTAGTGACAGAGGTTAAAATACTAGACACAGCATATAACTCTTCAGTATGGTTATACATATTATTATGCATAAGTATATAGCTGCAATAATTTTAACCACGTAAATTTGATTTCATCATGCTATGTTGCATTACATAATGTGTCATCCTGCAATTAAAAAATGCAACCTGTCCTCCAACCAATACGCTTGTATAGGTCGTTTGTCCAAATCCCTGAAATACGACCCATCAGAGCGTATATTACAATTGCGCCCCTATCGACAAAAGGTTGTTTTCATATTAATGTTTTGTACTCTTTTATTGGCACTCTGATTTGTGTTTCGTGTAGCTCAGTTGGTAGATTATTGCGTTATACCTTGATGTGTAATCATGCTATCATGGGTTGGATCCCAGGGAACGGACGTGTACGAAAATGTATATGATCAATAAATCATAATTTAGCATGATTTCTGTGAGGGTAAGGTTTAGGGGGTGGGGTTAGGTGTGGTCATTCGAACGAATAAGCCACCTACAGTAGTAAAATATGTAGGAAATACTGTGAGATCGGTGTAAAACGCCCACATATTGCATTTAAATAAACGTGCGTTTTGATTGGTAATGACTGTCATTATTTTTACACCCGCTAGAGAGTGCTTAACTTTAAAATGTAAATATAGGTCGTAATAAATGCTTGCACAAACGACCTATATGGTTGTTTTTTGTTGGAGGACAGGCTCAAAAAATGTGTCACAATCTCAGGCTTGCAACAAAGGGTGCTAGCAGGTACAGTATTTGCATAAGCGATAATCTTTATGATCTGTCAAAACATCAGATTTTTATTACACAGTTACCGTGACTAAAAAAATCCACAATTACAATAATCTTGCAATTCCTTGCAATTTAATTTGTCTCAATCAATTAATCTCAAACTTTATGTTGGGGTTTCTGATATTTGGCCATTGAAGCACACTTAAAATACGAATACACAAAAATAAATAAATACACTTTTTTTTTGTCTATCATCTCCTCTGACATCTGCATCTTTTTTCTGGTTGATGATGGATGGCAACCAGCCTTAAGGTGCAACATGAAGTGTCCACCATCTACTGTGTTGGAGTGGCACTTAGATCATTAGTTCCCTACACTGAATAAACTAATTTTGTTGGAAAACAACGTCTTATTTAAAGGGAAGGTCTAATGCTATTTCATTATTCTGACTTACACTGTTAAAGACTTGGATTCTTTTGCTAAACATGGACAAATTTCAAAAACATTTTTGGACGAATGAGTTTTTCCGTGCCAAATACACTCCTTCAAGGTTCGTTTAAGTTTCGGGAATTTGTTATTATTATAATTTTTTTTTTTTTTTTCAAATATGACCCTATATGATGGAAGTCGTCAGCAGTGCAGCACAGGACTTGCTCGAGAAGGATTTGTCCTTTTGTTTTTAGACCACAAAATCAACAGTCACCAAAGAAGTGGGTTTTTGGTTTTGAGGGAAAGATAACCTTGTTCAGCCTCCCAAAGAACCCAGTGTTAAGGGAACAGTGGATAGAGTTTATTTCTCATGAGCAGCAACATAGTTGTGCAAGTGTATTTGTTTGGTCCTGGCATTTCGGTGACAAAAGCTTTAGGGCCTCATGGGATTGTAAAGTGTCCACTGGATATACACTTCAGAATCTGTAGCAAGTAGTAGGTCATCTGGGTACTTTTTGACTTCTGTTTTATGAGCATTCAGGGCCTACTCTTTCCAGGGAAGTATGAAGTACTTGGGAAGACCAGTGTTGGGAAGGTCACTCTGGAAATGCAATACATTCAAATTACAATTTACCCTATTTAAAATATATTAAAATAAAACTTAATAATTCTTTTATTAAGTAATGTAACTGATTACCTTTGATTCCTTTTCAAAATTGAAACAAATCTGACAGGAAACACTGGCATCTAACAATGCCTTGAAAAAAAAAACTGTAAATAAAAAAAATAAATAAAGCTTATACATAAAACCAAATATAAAGTGTCTATGTGTGTGTGTGAACATATTCTGATGTAACCCCCTTTGTAATCATTAACATTTTCAGAAACTGTAATTTATTTACACATTTTTTTCCAGTAACTGTAACTGATTACAATGACATTTATTTTGTAATTAAATTACATAATACCGGTACACACACACACACACACACACACACATATATATGTACATATACTCCCCAACACTGATTACGACACCCCTATTTTGAAGAGAATTTTGCTGATCTTATAGATGGTTGCACAATAACACATATGGCCCTCTTGAGCACTGAGGAACACAACATTTTTGTTGCCAGTCAAACGGTGCTATTAAATAAAGCACTTTTTTTTCAATTTTAAATTGTTATTTGGAGACAACCTAGTGCCAAAATGCACAGATGCTTTACATTATAGTCTTAAAAACCTCCATGAAGAGAGCTCGTCTTTAATACATACATTACATTCAGCGGATCAAGCGTGAATTCCCCTTTAAATGGTTTACTTATGTGCAAGCTGCGTTGATGGAAAAAATGAGAAGATCATTCGATGGACCTACAAAGACACGCTCTTATTCCAGTATTCCAGCTGCACTCTTCCAGTGCAAAAATATAAAGCATTAGTCTTCAGTTTGTGAATTTTAATTAACCAATGCACACGTGCAAGGGTGCTGTCTCGCTTGGGTAAGGCCAAGGGTTTAGCACACCATTTAGTGCCAGCTGAAGCTATTTTGGCCCTTATTGGCTTCTAGACTGGCCACCTAGTGTTAACCAGTGCAGTGCTATGCATTCAGATCACCTTTTGCCCCTGGGTTGAATGAAATGCAGTTCCCAATGGACTAAGACAGAGTATGTGCTGAATAATATGAGCTCCCTCCCATTCGTTTTTTTTTCTTCTTCTCAAGGGAGAGATGTCTCCTTTATGCTGTCTGTCTCGCCCGTCCTTTTTGTCTCATCTGCTCTGCCACTGTTAGCCATCTCTGGAGAAAGGCAAACAGAATGAGAAAATAAATATTGTCCATGTGGTTGTGAAGAGCATTTATAAATGTCTTCTCCTGCCCTCTCGTGCCGGGAGGAGCATTCCAGAAATATGTTGAGTCAGGCACTGGGAGAAATTCTTCCATGTGTCATTGTTGTATATGCTGTCCTGAGCATAAGCTTACGTGTCACCCGTGATGATGTGTCTGTAATGGCAACTGAGGTTTAAAGGGCTACCTAACCTTTTTTTAACATCATTTGTATTTGACGTAAAAACACGAACTTTTTATTTTGGTTTATGTGGGTGCTTTTCTAAAAAAGAAATATCCTGTAACTGAAAAGTCAGTGGGTGGTTGAGCTTTAATGTCAGTGGTATGGTTAAGTGGTAAAATCTAGGCTGGTAACCCAACTGATTTGATATATGAGCTACTGCACCATCAGCATGTTGTTCAAGGAGCTTAGTCATGTTGTACTAGTGGAACTGTGAAAGCTCTGAATAGGAAAGTGTCAGATAAATAAATAATAATTGATTGTTTGGTGTAATATACAATGCAATGTGGCAGGCATTATAAATCACATTTTCACAAGTTGTACATGAGTCATGACACAAATTTACAATACATAATCTAATAGTTTATTTCCGAGTTTTGTGTATGTGTGTGTGTGTGTTGGTGTTTGTGTGTATGGTCAACAATGATAATAAGAAATAATTTCAACAATTATGAGAAATGTTACTTGAGCAGCAGATCAGCATGTTAGAATGATTTTCAAAGAATCGCGACACTGAAGACTAAAGTAATGATGCTGAAAATTCACCTTTTGCCATCGCAGGAAAAAATTACATTTTAAAATAAATTAACATTGAAAACAGTGATTTAAAAAAAATAATATTTTACACTATTACTGTTTTTTACGTTAATAAATTTTGCTCTGATGTGCAGAAGAGACTTTAAAAAACATTACAAACTTTTTCCAACCCCAAACACTTAAACAGTGTGTTTATTAGAAACAAAACACTGAAATTAATTTAAGATGTGAAAATTAGAAACTCCACATCCATAGCGCATTGCTGTTCTTTTATTTGCCTGTTTTAAGTGTAACGTTCTTATATTTTGGCGGAATTTCCCAAACTAACAGAAAACATCCTGAAAACATCGAAATGTTTTTTTTAAGAGTTTATAAATGTTAGGACAAAACATTCTTAAAGTAATGTTTATGTAAGTTATTATAACTTTGATGTATGTTTTCATAACGCTAAGACAAAACATTTTTAGAACAACATTCTTGGAACAATCCCATAATATTTGTGTTTACTTGATCAGTGTTCTTAGAATGTTGAGAGAAAATGTTCTTAGAAACATTTGAAATAAACATTCAAAAATAAACATATTATTATAGTTTGGGTGAAATAGTTGTATTTTTTTAACATTATAACCACAACAAGATTTATTTATTTTTTTCAAAATTTTAGAAACATTTCAAAACAATGTTCCTACAAGGTTTTAATAACTTAAATTTGTTTCCTAGCTTCGTCTAAAATGTCTGTTTTGCATACTTCTGATTTGATCAAAGTTAAGAAGTATTATAGACTCTTTAATAAGTCTGTATTTGTAGCCTTGTAGTTAGTTTGAGTGATGGGCTGAACAGCAGGGTCATGCTGTTACATACATCCACAGTCAGTTCATGACAGATTACTTTATTGCTTTACCAAATGTGCAACTTCATTCATTCATTGCTAATTTTGCCGTCATTCTATTTTTTTAGTTTCCTGTCTTATTTTACCTTCCTGTCTCCGGTGTCATCTGCAGTGTGGACTTCCATAGTCTTTCCTCCAAGTGTTAATATATTTTCTTTTTGGGGGGTTATGCGATGTGCCATATTTCATTTCCTTCCTCATTGTATCATGCACATTGTCTTTCTCCCTTCATGTAAATTCTTAGTTTGGCGTTCTATGTTTGTGTTAGATCTTAGTCCCTCTGGACAGGACAGTGGGGCTGAATATTAAAAGCTCTTGTGTTATTTCACAGATTCTAGCTACCTGGTAAGAGTGAATTTCCTCTTTCTGTTTTTAAAAGGGAGGATCATGCCAGCTTTGTTGGATATTTCGGTCATCTGATCTTATGCCAGAAGATGTTGTTGGCAATGTTCCCTCTAAACGGATTTTTGATGTTGCTGAGATCCAAAAAATACAAATTCCATGTAGAGGGCAGACACGTAAATGGGCTTGAGATTCATAAACCAGAAATAAATGAATAGACAGTGTGGATGGAAGCTTCGAGCAATCTGAGAGAAAGGAAGCATTATAAAACAGCTCAAAGAATTCAGTACAAAATGCAGGAACCCAAGATTCGAACCCAAGACAGACTAACTTGGCATAGTTGATCTAAATATTTGCAATATATGATATCATTTAATGTATTACATTTTTATTAAATAGTAAATAATATTTTTAGCTAAAAAATCTGCATTTTAGAATGATTTCTGAAGGATCATGCTGAAAACTCAGTTTAGCTATCACAGGAAAAATTACATTTGAAAATATATTCAAATAAAAGAAAAACAAATTATATATTATATATATATATATATATATATGTATGTATGTATGTATTTATGTATGTATGTATGTATTTTTTTCTTTTATACTATATATGTCTATATATGTCACTATATGTGATTCAGACAGCACAAAGAAGTATATAGCGTAAAGACATATGTCAGAGAAAAAAGCTGAAGAATCAAGTCGGGAAAAATCCGCCAAATAAGGGATGAGAGGCAACAAAGAGTGACAGGAGTGACAGCACACGTGTCTGTTATGTGCCAGCTCGGGACGGCATCCAGCGCAGGTGCTTCCTCTCCGTCAACACTTGCAGCCAAATAATACTTGACTCTGACCATCTGTCTGCTCGGCCTTCCTCTGCCTCCATAATGTGAAGCAGTAGCTATTTATTCAAGCTCCACTGATGGACTTGCTGGCAAAGTAAACACATGAGCAAACACTGTTAACTGATCTTGCTTAGGCTCACCTTAGATTATGTGATGAGTACGAAGTGTTCCCTCTTTAAACATGTGGAAGAAACCCCTAACCACACCTGTTCATGATCAACTAGCCAGAGAGTAATGTTTCTAGTGACAGCACATTCAGTGCATATTGCATTTCTGCATTGTAATTTATCTGCAGTATTGTTGTGCTTTCTAACTGGTTTAAAAGGGCTCTTTACTTACAAGAAACATGTCCATTCATCTCCGCAGGCATCACCTTTTGTGTCGGTAGAACTTAAAGAAAACATGAGTCAACATGCACACAGCAACACCTCCCAAAAGTTTCCCGCCAAATCGAATTTAGGCATACGCTTCCAGACTTCTCAGTCAGCGCGAGTTGTTGTGGTGACAGGACCCTGGCTCTTTCCTGTACAGGCCTGGTTATGGCCCAGGGGACGAGGCGCAATCACAATCAGGAAAAGATGGATCTGTCCTTCCTTCAGTGGCACTCAGGGGACTGCCATCCAACTCTGTAGCCTTTAATCTCTCATCTGGACGCAATTTGCTTCCATTTACATAGCCACAACAGGGCTTACTGTAATAAGGAGCACAATTATCCATGGTTGGCCAATTCCAAGTGAGTTTATGTGGAGATGTTTTTGAACAAGCAAATATGGTTTGTGTTGTGTCCTCCAGGATTTTACTCACTAGAATCTATTGCTGTTTGGGTCATGCAGGGAGATTACTGATTTAATAATTTCAATATTATCATCATGTTGATAGCAGTAGTAAGATATTAGGCAGGATATTAAATCAGATCTGTACTGTTTCTCTACTGTAAAACCATTTCAATTCTTATAGTTCAAGAACACAATTTCTTCTAAATCTTATTTTGTATTATGTAACTCACGATTGTGTTGTGAATGCTGGATAGCAATAGAATGTGAAATGTTTCTGTTGGAGAGAAAAAAAAATGCTTGTTGGATGTTTGTTGGAGTAATGCAAGGCTGTGATTTGACAGATTTGCACTGAGCCAGTAAAGACGCCCTGTTAGACTGTGCTGTGTTTATGTCGGGTAGCTTAGTTATTTGCGAAAATTGCGAGAGTTGTCTGGAGAATGACTTTTTTATTGCTTATTCATTTTGAATGTGCCTTTTTATTGTGTTCATAGAAGAATGAATTAATATAACCTCAAGCAACAGCCTGCATGAAACCATGATCACAGGATCATGTTCTCATTATTAAATATAAAGGAGCTTGTGGTTATTACGCATCATTGAAATATTCAGTGATCCTCCCTGTCTCACTTAGTTTTGCCAATAAAGGCGTGCAGCCTGGCACCAGATTTATAGATTTTTTGTTCTAATTTGTGATGTTGAAGTAAATGTTCCCATAGACTTCATGTCTGCTTGAAGTCTCTTTTTCAGTTTACTCAGACTCTTCCTGTTGAAGCAGGCCAGCCCTCTCCCACACTGCCGGATCAATTGGAAAAGACAGGGTGTAAGGATACTCTTTCTGCATGACTTCAGGTCACTGTGGATTATTATTTAAGAGACAGGTCTTTCTCATAGATGTGCTGACCTTAGCATTACCGTTGGGAGTGAAAAAGATTGCGTGAGTTATGCATTGAACTGATTGCTTATAGATGTCTCTGCATTTTAACATTAAAAAGGTTTAAAGGTGCTGTATTTAAGTTTTTGACTCTAATAAAGCATATAATTACCATAATATGTTTGCAGATATTTGAAAAAACATGCTAAGTTACCATACGTGTTTATCTGAAAAGCAATGCTACAGTCAGTTATTCTTTTTTTGAAAATGTTCATTCCGGGCCGGGATGTCAGTCTCTGTTTTGGTTTGTGAAACCCGCCCACTGCCATTTTACCCAATTGTATTTCAGTACCCCGGGTTGCCAGTTGGTGAAAAACACAGCGTGTTTCATTTCTTTAATCGTCAAGTGCACTTGTTCCTGTTGGTGCCATCAAACTGTCAACCTGTGTGTGCTAAAGTATGAGGAGGAGGGGCTAGGTGAAAAAAAACCTCTCCAATATTTTGAATTTGGACTGCAATACCTAGTTCAACCTCTCGGTGTCAATCCTACATACAGCACCTTTAACTATTTGTTTTGACTTCTTTAACCATTCCGGAGTTATATTATTAATGAAAACAGGAAAAGAAGAATAATTTCTGCAGTGTCGGTTTGCAATGTCAGTAATGGAGCGCATGACAACCACTGAAATCCTCCATCGCTGGAGCCAGCACACTTTCTCAAACAGCCTCTCATATTTTCTCATTTGCATGTGTAATGCATTCAGTTTCTATCATAACCCACATTTTTTAGAGGAGCCACAAGTCTGCTGAAATGTTTGGTTACCATTTTGTTTGCTTTCCTATTTTGCTCAAAACTTCCTGCCTTGCATCCTCAATGCTGGATGATTGGCGGTTATCAAACCTGATGTTTCTGGTTGTAGGAAACCCTGAAGTTCAGTAGACACTTAAAGTCCTGAATGAATAAATGAATGGATAGATGGACAGACAGACAGATTTATCTTTCAAAGCTTGGACTAAATCCTCATCATGCTTGCCTTGACATGAGTGTTGGTTTTTATCCTCTTGTCTGTCATCTTCACCATACAATACTGTAACTGTGTTACATTGAACATAAGGTTAGAAGAGGCCCATAATCTCTACAACAGAAGTGCTGAATCTTAAGTTAGCATGACACTCAGAGCCTCAACAGCCTGATCTTCCACAAAAGCCAATGAGGTTTGTTTTTCGCGCATCACCTGATAGGTTGAGCTTGTTTGAATTTAGGAACATAAACATGTAAATATATCACATATCATAGATTTATTATACACTTATAATGATATGATATTGAAATGCTTGTGGAAAGTATAATTAATAGCCTATTACAATAAATGTCTCATATCATGCATTTAAAAGCATGAAATTAAAATGTATTTGAATTGTATTCACCTAGTATTATTTTATGAGTACAAACAAGTAAAACCCAACAACTTGATTTTGTTGATTTTAAGTATGCTTATTACTAAGGTATAGTTGACAAAATTATATTTATAATAGATTATAAGTTGGTACAATGTAAGAATGCATTTGCATATTTCATAGACCTTTATATTGTTACGGTCGTGTCAAAGTAATGTAGATGAAGGGAAACAGTTGCAGAACCATTATCGTATTTTAATTAAAAAAAACACAAGACATACACAACTCAACTTAAAGTAGAATGGACAAAAGCTATGGGGAGAACTGAGAGTATTTGAAGGGGAGCAAACAAAATAACTAATGAGTTATTTAATCAAACACAGGTAAATGAAATGGTAATCAGGAGTAAAACTAGTTCACTGGGAGACAGGTGAACTGAAAACACAAAGAAAATGGAACAAAAACTTAACATAACCCTAACATAACTCCCCACTCCCGTAAGACACACCCATAACAGTACCATTGGGGAGGGAGAGTGGGCGCCCTGGAGGCTGGTGCAGGATTGGAACAGGGTAGAGACAGGGAGAGCCTCCAGGGCAGATCAGGAGATTCAGGCAGCCATGGCGGATCAGGAGACTCAGGAGGCCATGGCGGATCAGGAGACTCAGGAGGCCATGGCGGATCAGGAGACTCAGGAGGCAATGGTGGATCAGGAGACTCAGGAGGCCATGGCGGATCAGGAGACTCAGGAGGCCATGGTGGATCAGGAGACTCAGGAGGCCATGGCGGATCAGGAGACTCAGGAGGCCATGGCGGATCAGGAGACTCAGGAGGCCATGGTGGATCAGGAGACTCAGGAGGCCATGGCGGATCAGGAGACTCAGGAGGCCATGGCGGATCAGGAGACTCAGGAGGCCATGGCAGATCAGGAGACTCAGGCAGCTATGGCGGATCTGGAGATTTAGGCAGCCATGGCGGATCAGGAGACTCAGGCAGCCATGGCGGATCAGGAGACTCAGGAGGCCATGGCGGATCTGGAGACTTAGGAGGCCATGGCAGATCAGGAGACTCAGGAGGCCATGGAGGATCAGGAGACTCAGGCAGCCATGGCGGATCAGGAGACTCAGGAGACCATGGCGGATCAGGAGACTCAGGAGGCCATGGCGGATCAGGGATTATTGGGAGCCATTGCGAATCTTCCATTGCCCTGACTGGCTTGGTGTCGGGTTTATGGCCCCCCACCAAAATTTTCTTGGGCAAATCTAGGAATCCTGTGGGTCACTCAGGAGGAGTGGGCTCTGGTGGGTGCTCTGGAGGAGAAGGGCTGGCTAACATTGGGTGATCAGGAGATGAGTGAGGACTGGACAGGACCAACAAAGGTGATGGAGGGCTGGATGGGACCAGCGGAGGCGAAGGAGACGAAGGAGGGTTGGACAGGACCAGGGGAGGCAATGGAGACTCAGCAGACTCAGGAGGGCTGGCCAGGACCAGCTGAAGCAAAGGAGATTTGGGAGATGAAGGATGCTCATGGAAGAACCCTGAGGGTAGCACCATGTCCATTGTCACCAAGAGACACACTGGAATTGACTCTGGAGCGAGCTCTGCAGCTGGAGTCAATACTGGGCTTAACTGGAGATAGGGAGCCCTTCCTGGACTTAACTGGGGATCAGGAGCTCTTCCTGGGCTTAACTGGGGATCAGGAGCCTTTCCTGGGTTTAACTGGGGATCAGGAGCCCTTTCTGGACTCAACCGGGGATCAGGAGCCCTTCCTGGGCTTAACTGGGGATCAGGAGCCTTTCCTGGGCTTAACTGGGGATCAGGAGCCCTTCCTGGGCTTAACTGGGGATCAGGAGCCCTTCCTGGGCTTAACTGGGGATCAGTAGCCCTTCCTGGACTCAACTGTGGATCAGGAGCTTTCCTGGGCTTAACTGGGGGTCAGGAGCCCTTCCTGGGCTTAACTGGGGATCAGGAGCCCTTCCTGGGTTTAACTGGGGATCAGGAGCCCTTTCTGGGCTTAACTGGGGATCAGTAGCCCTTCCTGGACTCAACTGTGGATCAGGAGCTTTCCTGGGCTTAACTGGGGGTCAGGAGCCCTTCCTGGGCTTAACTGGGGATCAGGAGCCCTTCCTGGGTTTAACTGGGGATCAGGAGCCCTTTCTGGGCTTAACTGGAGATCAGGAGCCCTTCCTGGGCTTAACTGGGGATCAGGAGCCCTTCCTGGGCTTAACTGGGGATCAGGAGCCCTTCCTGGGCTTATCTGGGGATCAGGGAAGCGCTCACGAGGTGGCACTGGTGCTGGATGTCCAGCAGGCTTGACTGCTCGGAGGCCTGCAGGCATTTCGGGGTTAGGGAGGCGGAAGGAGCCATTCTTCTGTCACAGTTGTGTCAAAGGAAGGTAGATGAAGGCAAATGGTTGGAGAACCAATTATCATATTTTTATTCAAAAAACCACAAGACATACACAACTCAACTTAAAGTAGAACGGACAAAGGCTAAGGGGAGAACTGAGAGTATTTGAATGGGAGCAAACAAAATAACTAATGAGTTAATTAATCAAACACAGGTCAATGAAATGATGATTAGGAGTAAAACTAGGTCACGGGGAAACAGGTGAACTGAAAACACAAAGAAAACAGAACTAAAACTAAACATAACCCTAACAGCTATAATGTATTATGTGTGAGTGAATTAATATACTTTATAGAATATATTAAAATGTTAAAAATATTTTGCAAGATAAAAGTAGGCGAAAGCGCATGTTCATTACATAAATATTTAAAATATCTTGCAGTATGTCTACTGTACATATGGTTATAAATAAGATACATATACTTTAAACCCACTGTAAAAGCTGTATTATTTTACTATATAATATAAAATATACTTTAAGTACGATTAAAATTAACATATTTCTTAAAAGTGTAACTAAGCATATATTTATTACCAACATACTTTTAATATCCTTTTTAAAAATATATTTAAATGCAATTCAATACAGTTTTAATGCACTTCAAATATGCATGCTAGGAGTACAATTATACTATAAATATACTATGTGAATTTCAAGTACGTTTTTGGTATATTTTTAGAGTACTTCTTTTTCACCTGGGGATGGATGGATAGATAGAAAAATAGATAGATAGATAGATAGATAGATAGATAGATAGATAGATAGATAGATAGATAGACAATAAAATAACTTTTATTTTGTAAGACTAGCATGTACTTGTCCTATTTTGTTGCTTCAGTGTGTTCATAGTCAGTTAATTTCACAACTTTATGTTCCCACATTTCAGTGTTTTCCAGCACAGTCTGTCCTGTCGGCAATTTAAGCATTTGGCCTAAAGCACTGACATCATGGTCTCATCAAAATAATTTGAATCGACTGAGGAGCCATTAAAACATTAGACACAGATGGATGTCAACACTTATCACAATAATGATGACAAGTTAAAATGAACAGCGAAAAATGACCACAAACAAATGACATTAGATATAATACAATACAACAGTGTATAGTAATTGGAATAGCTGTGCATGATAGGAATTGAAGTAGGCGTACATTATTACAATTTGTAGTGTTTATTAGCTTTGTGATTTATTTGTGATCCAACTATAAAAAAAAAAAAAGATTGATATTGATTTTATTTTTACTCTCTCTCCGATTTTATTAGTTTGAGAAGCTAGACATAAAAACACCAATAGCATTTGGTGTTGCTTATGCTGTTCAAAATACACACAGCACCTTTAAGAATTGATATTGTTTACAGAAGTTTCTGGTGGTAACATTAGGGAGGTTCTCTCAACATTCCTATTCACAGCTATTTATGACCCGTATTGAACCTTTAGGAGTACTTTACTTTCACACAGTCCATCTGGTAACACACACAAGGACAAAGAGGTGCTACGTGAGGTCCATCACATAGCTGAGTTGATGTGCAAAATCCTTCTGTTCCAAAGGAGCATGGAGATGCCAACTGACTGACTTCTTGTCTCTAAAAGTTCTGCAATGTAGAAACCTAGTGTTGATAGGCCTACCTTTATCCCTGACTGTCACTGAACACTTGCTGCATACCTAGACAACATTTAAGGCAACATAAGAATAATTTAAAAGTCGGCAGCAAAATTATTATGCCTTATAAGCATATTTAAGACTGTATGCAGCCTATGCAGGCAATCCTAGAATGCAATGTCACAAGCTCAGCGGAAGACATTGTATATTAAAGATTTTTCATTTGGACCTTGTATGTGTTTTCATGCCACCTGCATCTTTTGATTTTAATATCTTGCTGTGGTGTCAGAAATTTTAGAATTTTTAACTTTAAATTCTTATTGGTTAAAAATAAAACCCACACGAAAGAACAGGAGTATTATTTTTTTGTGTGTGCAAAATATATAGATATTTTTCAGTAATTTACCTGCTTCAGTATGTGAAAGGCTATTAAAACGGAGAAGGACTATTTTTATTGCTTAATCATGATTCTAGTTTTTCTAATTTATATAGGCCATTGTTTATTGACTATGAAGTTCTGCATTATTGGTGGATGTATCCATCTCCCATCCAAGGTATTGAATGCAGTTTCTGACTTGAGGTGCTGATGTAAAACCACACTGATTCCTGCATTTTTCTGGTTTATAGAAAATGAAAAACATGCTGTTTATAATAGGCTCAATAAAAAAAGGGCACATGCACTATTGTTTCTTGCCACAAGCAAGTGCTGTTGTTTAAAGGCCCTTTCATTTAAGGCAGTGATTCCCAACCAGGGGATACTTGGTTGTTGAAGAAGTGATACATGATCCCTTTTGATGCCAATGTGAGTGAAAAGGTGGGACTGTTTGACGGGACTGTTGGAAGACAAAAAAAGATTGGGAAGCACTGCTTTATGGGTATATTAGGTTGTTTCACCTGCAGATTAAACTGTTTTGGGGCAATTTGATGAAAAATGTAATGTTCTCCAGACATCAGAATGATGTCAACTATGCAAAGTCTGTGTTTTTTTTTTTTTTTTTTTTGTTTACTTATAAAGTATATATATATACTTTTCAATATTTTATAGAGATTATATTATAATCTTTCTCTTTTTACACCCTTTTTTGCAGAGTTCTTCCTTAGTAAACATAAACAGCACTGCTAAAGGTAAGAGAATCACCTCATAACATAACATTTCAGGGATGTTTTACATATTTTTCTTTGTTATGAGGATCAGACACATGTGAGAAATTGAACTTTTACAGCATGAACTGTAAAAAAACAAACAAACAAAAAAACAACAACAACAAAAACCAAGACACATTCTATTAAAACTTTTTCAAAGTCCCTTTTCTTGCCATGTGTTATTTATTAAGCAGAGCCCTTTTGGATATTTTTTTAAACAAATGTTCTGTCAGATAAATATTTTATAGTCTCTTTATTTCAAGTGTAAGTGAGAAACGTACAATAACTCTCTAAATAACATTAATAACAAGAGTAATATGGCAGTAAAAAGTCAAAATTGGTAATAAAGAACCATTCTTTGCAAGATCCCATAGGACATTCTCTTTTGAGAAACCCTGATAAATGAAAAACAGGGCATGCTCACACTCACTACAGAGTTTTTTCTTGTTGCCTTTTCCCAGAGATTTTGTAGCTCAAACTATCAATGTAAATCAAATCTGTATTATATGTACATTTCTGCATATGTAAATATGGTTCATATACATACATTAGTCTTGAGAAATAAGGACACAAAGGTATTTTGGGAACTGTAGTTGGATGAACCAGAGCATGGACTCATATCTCAAAATGTCTAATCAGTCATAGTTTGCTCAGTGATTGCTTCTAAATGCTTAGGAATTTCTTCTTGTATTTGTACAGTATATGCATACACACATGTAAAGGTCATTGTCTTGTATTTCTGTGCTGCGTTGCAGTGATGCTGTTTCAAGAGGTCTGGGGGAAAAGCTTCTGCCGCACCATAGAGAAGCTAGTGGAAGTGGTTCAGGAGTACCCTGGGGAGGTGGAGCACATCTTCAGCCCCGCCTGCCTGCCATTGGTCCGCTGCGCTGGTTGCTGTGGAGATGAGAATCTGGAGTGTCACCCTACGCTCACTTCTAACACCACCATGCAAGTACGGATTTTTCTTTTGACAAGGCCGACGATATTTAGTGTTTCAAACTTAGCCCAGAAGATGGTACCTATAATTGTGAATACTAGCTCATACTTTCATATATTGAACTTTATTTGGACTTTGTATGCTTTTTCACTTAAGTGATGTCTATATAGGAGACTTTGTTTTGTCTCTATCAGACACATGTTTGGGATTGATATTAATATCAAGAATTTTTTAGTTGTTAAAGATCAAGCCAGCGGAGCAGGGCCAGGAATATGTGGAGATGACCTTTGTCGAGCACAAAGCCTGTGAATGTAGGTAAGGAAAAGATCAATTTTATCTAACCACATTTTCCATTGCAATACAGCTTTGTATTGTTGTCTTAAATACAAATAAACACAAATGTTGAGAATTTGTTTTGTTTGCTGAATTTATCAAGCATGAAATACGTTTGTAATAATCCCTCCGCTTGTCTCTGTCGCTCTATGATTTCTCTAAAATTGTGATGCCAAGACCAAAAAAATCTACAACAAAACAAGACAGGTAACAAGTTATAACACTTTTTATAAAACTTACTCACAAAGTGGAATTACAATGATTCCTCGTTTTGCTGTAGATGGAAACCCAGAAACAGAGGGAGAAAAAGGAAGGAGAAAAAGAGAGTGAAAGATTGTGACAAGTAAGTTAAATGTTGATGGTTGGTTTTACATTAGCATGTTGCTAAGCTAACAGTGCAATAATAGATTATACAGGTGCATCTCAATAAATTAGAATCACAATTTGTTATGTGAGCCAAAATCATCACAATTGAAAGAACCAAAGACTTAAACTACTTCAGTCTGTGTGCATCGAATTTATTTAATAAACGAGTTTCACAATTTGAGTTGAATTACTGAAATAAATGAACTTTTCCTCGATATTCTGATTTATTGAGATGCTCCTGTATAATCACAAAGTACAGAGTACACTCTGAAATGAAGTAACTTAATAACATTTTTAATTGGACTGAACTAATTTTTCGCTATATTTTCCTGCACAGAAAAAAATCTAAATATATTTCTTATCAACATCACTCCTTTGATTGATTGATTTTTTTTCCCCCCAATGAAAATGAATTTCTACTTGGCTTGACCCTTGAAAATTACCTTCATTGATCAAAACCAGTGGTTCTCACCCTTTTTGAAGGCCACTATCATCTACAATAATATTTGGAGGCTCCATGTGATTTCATGGAGCATTAAATATTTTTTACATTTACAACTTTTTTTATTTGGTACTATTTGCACCAGCAACTGTTACATTTTCAAAACTCTTAAAACTCATATGACAAATGATCATCAAAAGTGCACTTTTTTTCAAACATTTCCGCATCTTTTTCAATTGTCTAAGTACAAAACACAGAATCTGAGTATCCTTTTCACTACACAAAATAAGTGTTTCATCTATATAAATGTTTCTTTCACAGTAGCTGCCTTTCATAAAGCTCTTACTATCAAACTTTTAATTCGCATATCTTCTCATTTCGTTTAAAATATTTGTCTATTATTTAGTATAACTCTTCTTAATGGTTAATCAGTGAATCATTTAGTGCATCCATAGCATGATATCAGTTTTTAAAAGAATGACTAGCGAGTGACAAGTTACAAGTCTGATCGAATTGGATTCTGTACTAAGAAAAAACAGCTGTTGAGGGGGTAAACTAAGAAACTAAGAGTAGGTGAAGTAATAAATGTCTTGATTTTTGTTTTAGCTTATTTTAATGTTTGTTTTGTCTTTGTTTTAAATTATATCAAGTCATCTTGAGGCGCTGCCCCCCCGATTAAGAACCACTAATGTAGTCAGGTTGATAATAATAACTGTTGCACTGAAAACCAGTTATTTTCATTTCAGTGATAAGTGCAGGGTTTTTTAAATGTACTTTAAGGACACAAGTACAAAGAGTGCATTGTTCTCTGAGCATAAGTGGCACACTCACAGTAATGTGTGCTCTCTTACAGCTGTCAGCCTCCCCGTAGGTAAACGCTGTCTCGCCGTGATGCCAGCCAATCGTGCACATTCGCCCCCTTCTGTGCGACCCTCACCGTCATCATCGTTAACCATCCCCGATGCAGAGTTGTCATGATGAGTGGGCTTCTGTCAGCACATGGGGGCCTTCCAGTCATCTATACAGGGAACTCCTGTCATACAGCTCTCTACAGAAGAAAAACAACCGAAGACCAAACCTAAAATCTGAGGCTGAATGAAACCCTATGGACTTAAAATATTATAATATAATAAGATTGTTATTTTATTGTTTTATATTAGTTGTATTGAAAGTAGTATAGTAATAGTAGTGGTACTGGTTTCACTACCAGCTTTTCAGAGTCTTCCTTTTTTATTTATTAAAACCCACTGAAGTAAAACTGGTGCATTCCATGAATCGATATATTAACAAAGCCATTGTGTGTGTATTTGTTTATAAATCCAGAAGGAAGCAGAGAACAAAATGGCAAAGGTCATCTCTGTAGATTATGTTACTGCTATGCTAAGACTATATTACACTTTAATATCTGAAAACCATGTTAGACAATCTTTTCATAGATAGTATTTTCTGTTTGTGTTTTAAAGCTTCTCTGTGGCTTTAGCCCTCGACTTGAGCATTAAATTGACATACTGACCTCTAGTGGTAATAATAAAATCATTATTTTCACAATGTGTTCTTCGAATAATACTGATCTGAAAGCCAGCCCATTCTAATATACATATCATTATAATATTTCAACTTTGGCAAAACTTAAAGGTTTGATGTGTGCACTATGTAAGGATGAAGACTTTGCTCTGAAAGGGCCTGTCAACAGGAAACGAGACAGACGTTCATCACGATATGAGTGAATGTTGGTGCTTTGTAATATTGTTTTGTCAATGAAAATGACTGAATTTCCACACTTTGGACTCAGGTCTCTAAAGTGCCAGAATTAAACCAAAGAAGCATTATTATCTATGCTTCTGGCCATAAATATTAATACAATAGTTTTCATCAAAGGGCTATTTAATTCCAAATGTATAAAATTTATGTTTTTCAAAATATAGTTAATATGTATTAATATTAGACAGCTTTAAGAGTACCTTTCCATAATAGAGTGACTATTATTTGTTATTTCTGAGTATTATTAAAAAAAAAAAAAAAGATTTTGTTGAAAATGTATGCATTTAGCAGACGCTTTTATCCAAAGCGACTTACAGTGCATTCAGGCTATCAATTTTTACATATCATGTGTTCTTGGGGAATCGAACCCCCAACCTTGCGCTTCCTTGCTTGCTAGCGCAGTGCTCTACCAGTTGAGCTACAGGAACACTTTTTTTTTAAAAAAAATTTTTTTTTTTTTTTTTTTAATTGTAAAACAGTTGGCTAGTTTGTGCGTGTGTGTGTGTGTTTGTGTGTGATTTTGATCTAAAAATGGAATGGGTTGTTATATATATATATATATATATATATATATATATATATATATATATATATATATATATATATATATATATATATATATATATATATTTAGATATATACTAAGTATGTATTAACTTACTAAAGTTTCACTTTATTAATTGCATGATGTCATACAATTAACATAACAAATATTAAAGTGAACATAAGTCTGATTTAAAATTAGGTTTAAAATGTTTATAAGTCAGTTTATAATTTGATTTCAGTTACATACAGTAAAGTGAAGCATACGTGTTTATTTCAAGAGGAACTGGATCTAGTCTAGAGCTATGATCTTCATATAATCCAGAAATGTAATTAAATAGTCAGTAAATGCGATAAAATATTTTTAGAATGATGTTTGTGTTTCTTGGGTTTTAATCTTTTCATGTGGCTATTCAATAGTCACATTCCAGTTGATTTGATGTATCTGATTTCTGTTTTAATGCAATATTTTGCACGAAGTTATATAATTGATGTCGTTTTTGGAGCATGACTCTTCCGGAGGTTGGAGTTAGTGAAGTTACCCAAGACACTTTTCTGGGCCCGTTGGGAATTTGGGATGGCAATTCTGTGGTTGCTGCAACTGGCCAAAAGCCATGTACTTTAGGGCATGACCATGTGGAAATACATTTGTGTTTAGTATTTCCATTGACTTAGAAAGAAAAGATCTTAAGGATCGGGTTAAGATATGTAGAGGTGAATTCAGGGTCACCTGGACACATAATCACCATCAAAAAAGAAGGAACACCTAATATATATATATATATATATATATATATATAATAAGGTTTACATTTTATAGCCTGCGTGGACATAATAATAATAATAATAATAATAATTTGCTTTTATTTATTGATAAGCAAACTTTTAGGTGTCATTGACGTTTGAATTGCATGGAAAATGATTCTGCTAAATGATCCAATGTAAACTGTTACTTACTTGTAGTTAGTTATTTGTAAACAGCATTACATTTGTATGTATTGAAATTCATGGCAGATGACGCTGCAGCGCGTGCTAGATCACGCTTGACGTTGAGGTGCAGATTTCACAGCACACTTCAGAGTCACGTTTACAGTCGCAAGGGTTCGACTCTGCACCAATCAGAAGGCCATATGGAAATATAAGGCGTGTCTTGCATTGTCAAGCAGGTGACGATTCTTCGGTTCCCCTGGCAACAGCCATTTAAGCCAGTCGCGAAGGCGGAGCTGTGTGTAAACTCACGTTGCTCCCCGGTCAATCCAGTTTCTACAACAACAGAAATATAAGCTTAGTTTGCACTCGTTTAGCGTCGTTTTACACACAAGCCTTAAAAAGACAGAGAGCTTAAGGAAAACTGTTCTCGGTGAGTATTAAAAAACGTGCTTTTTATGCTGTAGTGTGTGTTTTTGGGTCTGTGTTTTGAGTCTCGTGTTTGGCATCGTGTATCAGGTGCTGATTCAGACTCCGTTCATACTGCGTGTATAAACTACTCAATACAAGATCTAAAACAAGCTGCTGCTCTGTATGTATTTTAAAAATGTATTTTACGATCTTGAGGGTTTATGGGAAACTTTGTGGAGTAATAGTAGGTAATTTATGAAATTATTATTATTATTATTTTTGTTTTTATAAATCCTGTATTTAGCCTTTAGTGAGTTTAAGTGCTGCATTTCATTGGCTTGAATCATGAATGTGCTCATGTTACACTCGACTATCATCTTTCAGGATTTTGACTTTTCTTATTTTAATCCATGCCTCTGTCCTGCTCTCAGTCATTGCCTGGATCAGGGCTGTACAGATGGACTGAAATCAAACAAATCGGACCACCAGAGAAGATCCAACATGGGCAACAAACGCAAAGCCTCAAGTGAGCTCGACAGAGACTCAGGTTTGTCTTTTGTAGATTTTCTAGTTTTGTATTAATTTCTCAGCTAACATGAGAAAGTAGATTTCACAACCCTTGTTTTTTTTTTTCCAAATGCTGCAGTATAATTATAACTGATCCCCAATTACGTATTATATACAATATTGTGTATAATTATGTTGTTATAGGTGTATAACTGCACATAATTATGGGGTTTTACCATTACAACATATTCTCACTGTAGATGCCAGCTCCGGATATATTAGTGCTTTGGACCAGACTGACTTTGAAGACATGGGTCCAAACAGTACTGCAGCACAAAGCATGCCAACAGCTCCTCGGGTTCCTTTCATTCCTGGCTCACATCCAGTCGTCTCTCCCATGATCGTAATGAACAACCTTGTCCTCAAGCAGGTATGACACATTAATACTATTCTGTAAGTGTCCTTGTCTCCGTATGTTGAATCATAGGAAAGCACATACCTGTTTGTTGCAATTACGGTATTGTTTTGGTCTCAAAGTGATATTTTTTTAAAGTATGTTGGTAGTTACTGCTCATTACTGCCATTTGCCTTGTGATTCTTGGATTGAATACTTTCCAATGCTTGCTGCCCAGCATCTTCAGATCACTGAGTATTAACTAACAGTAAGCTGAATACAATGTTTTAAATCATTTAAACTGATCAGTGTGTTTTTATGCACTTTAAATTACTCAAAGTAATTCATCTAACGGAAGTAGGCAAGAAAATGTGAATTCCTTCCAATATTGTACATTTAAATCTATATCATAAACAAAATTTTTGTTAATATTAAAAGGCATCCTAATTGCCCTTTTAAAGCAAGTTTATCTACCATTTCAGAAATGAATTTGGATAAAGCTGAGATATTGATAAAAGGGGAGATATTTCACAACACCGTTTCTTTGCTGAACCTAATTAATTTATTGGTGTGGATAATTAAATGTAGACAGGCTTTGCTTAGATTCTTATTGCCTCTTGTGTGTACAGTCGTTTTCAATACACACAAGATGTGATATAAATGTGTTTGCCTGCTGCTGCTTCTTATCAGCGCTAGCAAGCAAAACATGCTTCATAAATGAATGAGGCGATTACTATAAATATTGCAGCTGGGTCAAAGACTTAAGGGTAGCCGCAATGAAGAAAAGGAAGAATCTAGTCATACACTTCATTAGGGCTGTCACTTTTGTGAAAAAATCTTTTTCGATTTTTAAGACATAAGTGTTCATTGAATCGATTGTAAAATCGATTTTTCATGTCTAAAAAAAATAAGACCTTTCCTTTTTCAACGTCAAATGACGGACAAACGTAAAGAGAGCGCTGGAAACGCACAAGTCAACAATATTTCTTATTTATTGACATGAAGTTTCATGCAGACTAACAAACAGCAACAGGAGTGCAACATTCTCAAAAAAATATATATGCAGAGGGGATGGCTGCCATAACAAAAGAAAAACATCACTGCAGGCTTCAACCCGGCTGCATTTATGATTTAGGCAATTCAAAAATCTCCAAGATTATTTTAAATAATGATTCAATCCATTTCAAACAACTATTCAAAAAGAAAACGCGCATTGACCGCACTGATGTCCCGGGGACACTCAGGTACAGCTGCGCAAGGTGGGGGTATTACTGCCAGTAGTAATTACTGCTGTCAGGTTGCAATGGTGCTTTTCATAACTCAGAATCTCCTGTAACTAGATGCGCTAATGAGGCGAATTCGCGTCTACCGCGCCACAAGACCTCCAGACGGCGTAAACGCGTCTTTACATGGACTTAACATTGAAATAATTCGCGCCAGACGCCATATTTACGTTTGGTGGGAATGCAGAGAGGTCGCTTTCGACATCACTGGGTCTTATAGGCGTGTTAATTTGCTGGTATTTTCTGTCTAGCTTTCGCAAGGCATATAATACTGCACTTTCGGAATTCTTTATTTTCTTTTTCTGCTTGTTTGTGAGTTTTGTTACATCTATATTTTTTAATTGTTTAATTATTTTCAAATGAATAGTGTACATATTTGGTTAAAATCGATTCCCTATTTTCATTTTCGAAACGTTTTTTGGTTGGTCCGATTGATTGTGCGATCGATTTTCGGACTAAAAGTGACAGCCCTACACTAATATATAATATAAATGTATTGTATCTGTTTTTCAAAATTGTTCATTGATAATACTTGTTTCATCCTAACTCTGCACTAAAACCTTGGAGCTTAAACACTTCACTAAATGTGAAACAATTGGTTTTCCTACAGCCAGTCATGTCCGCTGGTGACTGTACCGGCCGAAGTTCTGAGAAGCAGAAACATTCCAGAAAGCATGTTCCCATGCAAAACGCCTTTCAGAAAACTGCCTCACATCTTGCACAAGGGTCTACAGTCGACAAGGGTCCCAGTGCTATCAATAAGAGGTCAAACCACAGTCATGGTGGAAGACATCAACAACGCCGTTATGATGATAAACCTTTCCACAGTTCCTCTTTGAAGCAGGATGTGTCTGAGACATTTAAAGGTTATGGTGTAGACCCCAACATTGCTGCACTGGGAGAAACTGGTCACTCTGTTGAAGAAATGTGTGTGGAAAACCCTTCAGCCAGGCTTTCTGTCCTTCAGGAGCCCCACACCACCACTTCACCAATCTCACTTTGCACTGACTCCTTCCTTGCTTCGTTCCCTCAGAAGAGTCCCAAAACTTCAGTCACCCAGAGCAGTGATATGGAGAATATCCCAGAGGCCCTTTCTCCAAGCTCTAGCAAACACGAACGCTTCTGTAACACATATAACATTTTGAATCGGTCAGGCCTGCTGGGCATCACACTGCGCACAAAGGAACTTATTCGACAAAATAAGCGATCCCAGGCCCAACTTCAGTGTCTGCAGGCTCAGACTGACCTCTTCTTGGAGGCCATATGTAGTGGAGATCCCAAAGTCTGGACGAGATTGCAGCTTATCCTCCAGAGGTCCAGAAACGGTGAAGAGACGCCAACAGACACACTGGTGGATTCTGTGAGGGGTGCAGAGTAGGATATGACCGATGTGGGTCGTATGTGTAGTAGCAGGTTCAGATCTTAATATTTCATCTGTTGTATTCTGCAGTTTTTGCCACCTTTGCTTAGACCCTTTCAAGTTTGGCACATTTCGAATCAGTTGCTTAGCAAATTTTGAACGTCTTGTTATAATATCAGTTGGAAACGTCAAAGATTTAAGTCTTCAGTAGAGTCCAGAGATATAGTTATCACTCCAAGTGTTATCCATCCAACATTCTTATTCTTTTGGTTTTGTCCTAAGTATATAAAGACAATGTTTAGATTTAAACTGCATCTTTTTCAGAATAAACTGACTCCGTGTTTCAGAATTCATTAGCTGTGTAGTCTCTATTTAAAAAAAGAATGCTATTAACCATTCTTTTATCTCAATCTAATCGTCTACTATTTGGAAAAAAGGCCTTGGAAGACTGGAATGCAAAAATAGTTTCTGCACAGAATGAATCAATTTCATTTCTAATCTCTTTATCTAATAATTTTGACCCTATCTTTGAAATCCAGGCTAAAGTCTCTGAATCTAATTATGAGATAACAAGCATTAAAGTTTGATTTCAACCATTTATTGCACTGATTTCAATCTTTGACACGGACTTACTCAGTCAATATTAAAGATATAAAGGTTATATTTTCACAGAATGTTCTACATTTTTATGAAGGATGATTTTATTTAGAAAACAGTAAATTTGACTTTAGCTGTGTTTTCTCAGGCAGGGTCACAAATGCCTTTGACAAAAATTTGAGTGCTTAAAAGTGTACAATTGTACAATTCCGTTGAAAATGTGAAATTCAGGATCATCTTTGTGAAAATTTGTAAAAATAAACATTTGTATGTGTATAATCTCTTCTGAAAGTAAATCTCTCCAAGTAAATGTTCTTGTTGTCTATGAGAAAGACCAATGGACGTTAAGAGTAAGAGTACGAATAACCATTTGTCCTGGTCGGTGTTTTTCGAAGTAGCATTTCAAATGTGGTCGTTAACTTATTTGTAATGCCTAGTGTTATATCGTTGAGTTGTTTACATTCTTAACAAAGATTTGGATGTGAATTAATCAAGTTGGCAAATGTACTGCTTGAATTTTATTTGTTATACTGCATGCAAACAGACTGTTCATTGTGTTTGGGAAAGCAAGTACTAATGACCGAGGTCAGGTTTAGTGCATTAATGAATGCACTATGTCATAGCATGTACATTGTGCAAGTGTACTTTGCTGTACACATGGTGTTGATTTATCAGAACGACATATTTTGCTGTAGAAATCTATGCAACAGTCTTGTTTAGTATTAGCATTGTACTGAAGTGCTGTTTTGTATTCTGTGGGTCACTTTTTTATGTGCCTTCAAAAATAAAGGCTTTTTAAATATAAAATGTCCAATATTTTAAAACTATCCCCTGGTTGTTAGTTAAAGTTTGAACAATAATCTGTTCAGTTAATCATTGTTTAATGTGTTTTAAGATAGAAAAAAGCCCTTAAAGTTGGGTTTTGGTTGAAGTCATTTTATACAAGGAGATTTGGTGGTAACCTAATTAGTTACAAATAAATAAAGCACAGAAAATACTATATTCTTCAACAGAAAATGCATGTTCATTATCGTTGCATGCCCTATTTTTCATCAGAGACTTATTAATATAGAAATGTATTACTTCACAGCAGTATAACAATTAAATAGGTGGTAGAAAAATGACATGAAAATAAAATTTTAGCTGTGATCGTGTTATTGGCAATGCAAATGGAAACTCAAGTTTCTAAACAACTAAACCAATCATAGACAACTGATCCAGTCAAGATGGACGTGAAGAATTAAGATGTTTTGATAAGATAATATGCTCAATTCAGCTGCAGCCACAGGATATCAAGGGCCATGTTTCAAAACCTCAAACAGGACCAATAGCAGAGCAGTTGTGTGCACTTATAATAATTGAAACGCTGACATGAAACTTAATAGCGGATTGCTGTTTTATAAGAGGGTTTCAGTTACAGAATAATGTGACCCTCCATTATTACTAATTATTTTGACCATATGGGACAGAGTGCACAGAAACATAAGCACACATTTACTGCTTGGTTTGATCATGCTGTAAATCAGCATATTTCTTTAGCTAATCTATCCTCCAGTGGAAATGTAAAAATACATTTTAATATACAGTTGCAATCAAAATTACTCAACCCCTCAGAGACTGCAGTACTTTACAAATAAAAGCTTTTCTGAAGATCCAGGATAAAATAAAAATTGCATCTATAACAGTTCACTGGCATATTAAAAGTGATATTGTCAATATATACCAGTAATGTGATATTTTTGAGTTATAAGATTCTTTAATAATACTGCCATGTCATAATTATTCAACCCCTATTCAACATTGCTGTTCTTAAAGCACTTATTTGCATGGTGGGGAATGAAACAGTCTCAAAACACAATGAGTGAGCTGTTCAGTCTCCAGGCTTAATTCTCATCGCAAATATCTGGTTGAATTTGAAGAAAGCAGTGGCAATGTGAAAACCAAAGATTATCAGTGATCTGGAAGCTTTTTCAGGTGTGGAATGGACCAAGACTGTAGTAGAGAGGTGACAGAAGCTTCTAAACACTTACAGAGAGTGTTTAATGGTCATTATAAAGAATAAAAGATTCTGCACAAATTGAATAACACATTGAATAATTTTGAATGTTTAAAGCCAATTTAAATTGTATCATGATTCATCAATTTTCCATTCTCAGAATCACTCAAAAGTGTATTAACAAACTCTCTATAATACTTTACTGATGCCTTTTTTGAACTGGTTTCATAAAATGTTGTTCTCTGCAGCAAGACTTCTTGCAGGTCAAGGGGGTTGAATAATTTTGATTGCATCTCTAGCCCCAAACTTAAAATGCCTTTTTGCAAGCCTTAATGTCAAAAGTACAAGATACCTGCCATTGAAGTAACACAAAATGCAACCAAGTGTAATAAAATAATGTTTTATATATTTTTTTATAACTAATAAATTAGTATTAATTATTGATCTTTGTCATGGCTTTTTAAAGATATGGTATCAAGTACATTTGTGCTATTCAGAAATGAACTGAAAATTCAATCCTGGTCTATTAACAGAAATGTGTTGAAATTAACTGAAGCAGGATAAACTGAAATTTTATTGAATGGATGGAAGTGGTATCAAAAAGTTAATATAACTGTAATGTTTTAAACAGAAATGCAAAGTATGTTAAGACATACACTACCGTTCAAGTCTCTAATGCTAACTAAACATAAAAATTCTCCAAGTACAATTTAAAATAACTTCACATTATAAATGTTGAAAATAGCTGTGATGCTTAATATTTGTGTTTACCAATAGGATGATGTATATAAAGTTTAAATGAACAGCAGTCATTTATATATATATATATTTTTTGCATGCATTCTCAATGTCTTTACTGTCACTTGTGGTCAATTTAATACATTCTTGCTAAATAAAAGTAATAAAAGAAACTGAGTCAAATGTATTTAGTCATGTATAATTTATGCATGTTGATTTTTTTTAAATGCAGTTCAGTAAATTTCTATTTAAATTAGATTTAAACTTCCTGTGGCATGTGGCAATTGAATTTCTAACTAACCTAAATGTTACCCTCATTTTAGCAGGCCACTTGTGTAATAGTGTGCTGATTAACTAGCGTGCGTTGTTTTGTAAATAGCCATCCATCCTTTAATCCTGGCCTCCTTCTCTGATGTCTGCTGCTCCGAACTAGCACAGTGATGACAGACATAGATATGGGTTTTACCACACCTTTGTGACATACAGTAACGCTCTCCTAATTTGTGCAGCGATGACAGAAATACACTAAAAATGTAGATCAGCTGTATGGGGTATTACAACTTGAGTGAACTGAAGAAGCCCTTATCATATTTAATAACTGTTCCACACAGGCCAGCTTATGATAAAAACACTGATAGGGCAAGTTCTTGGCTTCTCAGTCATGTTTGTGATCATGGTAGACCTGCCAGTTCCCAGGTACGGTCTCAACAGTTTGAACTGGCAGGAAAAGGCCCAGAGCCCACCGGGAACCGAAAACATCAATCAGGTTGACGCGCCAGGTCCCGCGACCCTCTGACAACTGCCCTTTCTGCAGCTCACACCAGGTTTGCCCCCGGGCTACTAGTAGAAGCTGCTGACAGCAGAAACCAGCGCTCACTAGTCCGATACCCAGCCAGACGTACAGCATTATAACCAGAAAGAACTGGAGACCGGAAATCAAACCTGAGGGGAGGAAAAGAAAGAATGTTCTTATCCAGGAATATCTGCAGCAGGAAATCCTCAAGAAAGACTGAATCAAACTTACCAAGGAAGAAGTAACCTGTCGAGAGCGGTAGGAGCGTGAGGAACGTCAGTGGGTTCTCAAAGGATATGGAGTATTCCATGGTAAGATACGCCACCCCAATTACCAACGAATACAGACAACAGCAGGACGTATAGATGCTGAACATGATAAAGTAGCGCATGTTCCTATTCCCAATACAGTTTCCTGTGAAAAAGCAGTGGTGGTCCCGTTTTAGAATCACTTTCTTACACACTTTGCAGAAGTGGCGTCCATTCAGGAGGTAGTGGGCGTCAATTCGGTCCGGGCAGTCGGGGGAACAGACTGGAATTGCTGTCTCGTTGGCACTCTCAGATGGGTACCATATAGTCATCGTGTAATTACCCAGAGCGTTCCCCATTAGGAAGAGAAAGACGGCGATGTGGAACAGCATGGTGGGATTCAGAGCTACATCTGGACTTCGGAAAACAGTGGGCATGAAGAGGAGGAAGTGAAGGGTGAATGTGACCACGGTCGCAGCGTAGAAGTATGCAGGTGCAATCGCATTGAGTAGTCTGAGTTTGACCATCCTGAACAACATGCCTGTGTTAGATTAATAAAAAAATGTCTTAATTCAGAAAATATATTTAACTGAAGATAATAAAGTCATACACTTTAGCATCAGCAGTTTATCCCTATGAAAAATAACACTTCTTGAACGAAAATGATGAAAGTTATTGACATACTGTAAACTGACTGGTTATGGTTGGCTGTGATTGGTTCATGTGATAATTCCCGCCTCTTGTGTGTTCCACGTTTGTAAATCAGTCTGAATGAACAATAGAATGGAAAGACTCATTAAAAAAAGTGAGTAAACAATTCAAATATTTAGATATAACCACTTTGTTACGTCAAAATAAGACTTGAAATGGTCTGAAAACATGATCTGTGGGAGTTTTTAGTTAGTAATCAGCTTGGTGAAACTGTAATTAAATATCAGTATCTGTGAACAATATTTACCAAGCTTTGATGACTAATGAACTGAATAATAAAAAAAAACTGTTAACTATTAAAGATTGTTTTGGAATAGATGTAAAATGCTTGAAAACAATAACTTGGTGATATTCGTACTTGGCTTTAATAAACAGAATATTTATTACATAATTATTTTTTTTTTTCTGGAAGTGAAAGTAATGTTTATTTAACAGAGAACATATGACTGGACTGAAATTTACATCTGATAAAAAAAACGATTTTGCCTCTTTATTTCAGAACACAGCACTCACCACTGACACACACACACACACACACATACAGTATATATAGGCCTATGCGTGTGTGTATTCATACCTACTTCAATCAGAAAACATAACCCTATCGCTTAGAAACAGTTTTATACAGAACTTTCCACCAATTGTTACACAGAACAGAACTGTCATCCTTTAGGATTTAAATATAAATGGCATTTTAATTAGTAATAATGACGCTACGATGCATCATGTTTGCAGACAATGGAGTGAGAAAAAAAAATTAGATGAACCGTAGTGTTTTTCGTAGTGCATTTCAGTATATACCCCTACCCTAAAAAATCACAGAGGTCTAATACATTTTAAACCTTAAATTCTGAAATACAGTAACATCAGATAGGTTTCGTGATGAATAGATTGAGGAAAGCATCATATCTGTTTGAAACAGAGTCTTATTGTTGAACCGATGAGGACATTGCTGGGTTATTACCTGACGTTAGACCAAAAGAGCCGCTGTCTCCGCACAGAAGCGCATCCCTCGCTCACGGTGCTAGGAGATAAACCACAAATAATTCACTCAAAAAGCAAATCAGTTTTAATTTCGAAATACTGAGCGCATCTGTTCGCGATGTGTCTCAGTGGTTTAGCACCGCCTGTTGGTGTGGATACAGCATCCAGCTCCACTAGAAATAAGAAAAAGCCTATATATATCTACACTTCTTATATGGATATGTTTGTGTGTCCATTCATTATTATGTATGGCTATTTGATTTTATATCCATATTGTACACGTGTGCCGCTGAATCATACTGTTTTCCACACAATGTGCATTAATAAAGACGGATTACACGCACTTACAACTTTCACCAGCAGATGGCTGTGCAAATCAACGCTTATTTTATCAAATACGTTGATTTAATTTTTAATTTTGCAGCGTTTTATACATATAAAATCACCCCTTAAGACAAAGGCAGCATTCCATGACGCGGGGCGTGCCCACAAGCGGGTATCTGTAATAAACAGAAACATACAATGAAACTTTTTCGTTTTCGTGTTTGTCGGCGGCTTGTCTCTTTCCACACGGTCCCTGGGCGGATGGGCGCTCCCCGTGTGCGCTGGTGCTGATGCAGACAGACAGAAGCATCTAACCGGACATAAACCACAGGAGGTGTTTCAAAGGTAAGCCGCATTATTGTTATATTCACCTCGCTTCTGATGAACTAATCATAATTATATCGTACAAGTAACGATTACAAAAACAGCTCAGTGGTTTATTATGAACTTCAACTGCTTTTAAAAGTAGGCGCTTTGACAGTTTAACACGCTATTGCAGCAGAGACCTATGCTTGGGTGCTAAACACAGAGGAGGGGTGATCCTTAAATAATTGAACTGCTCGAAGTGTCTGGAAATACTATGGGCATATTGATGGCATCAGAATGGTTTGCTTTGGCTTGTTTGTTTACCGTCTCATGTACAACATCTCCAGGAGCCCCGCTGTTTTATTGTGCCACGGGAGTGCGCACGCTGTGCATTCATTGTGACATCCTAATATTATCTTTTTAAAGTTATGGCTGCTCTGCTGCTCCTGATAATGGCTGTATTAGTCCTCACATGCTGACGGCAGGGAGTTTAATGTCTGGATAATGTATTGAATGGGGAATAAGTCAAAGCTGCGCGTTACAAATCAGAGGATGTGGGCGGATAGATTTCTCCACGCTGTTGCCAAGAAGCTGTGATGATGCTCAAGCAGATAATCATGACAACTTTCACAATTAGAAACGTAGTCTCTAATCATCCCTTTGAGAATCAATCATTACTTTAACAGGTAGAGGATGAAACTCTGGTCATATCAACACAACATCCAAAAAAATCATTATGCAAAGTGATAAAAAAAAAAGTAATATTTTAAATGATTGTAATCTATTTTTTTATATAATTTTATATTATATAACCATTTTTATATATAATAATTATTTACATTTTAATACAATTAAAAGTGGTTTATGTAGGTAAATTCAGGTCAGTTTTGCAAATGAAATAACTAGGAAGTGACCCAATCAACCAGAATTCACCCAAGCTGCAGAAATGTATTAGATTTAAACATAGGGTAGTATTGTTGTGTACCTCCTTTAATTTAAACCACTGTAAAAAAAAAAAAAAAAAAAATATGTTAAGAGTTACAGTAGCAAAAACACTGAATTAGATTCATGAAAATCTACTGAGAACAATAACTGATTAAAAGATATGCATTAAAAATAACTAAATAAAATGACCAAATGCAATAAACCATCCAAACGAGAATGAAAATTTGTTGGAGGATATCTGTTAATTGTTATGAAAATGATGTTAAAATGCACAAAATCTTTTAATGTTTCTAAAATAGTCTACATTTATCCATTTGTGTATTCGTGTACGTATTTATTTTTTTTCTTTTTTATTTACATTTTGTTCATTTCAACTGCATCCGTGCAACCATAAAGGATTCATGGATGAATAATAACATATTGTAACATTGTGTTATCAAGAGGTTTTTCAGAACCCAGCATGCTTTGTGTAAGTCTAAAGGGGATGAATCAAAGTAGACAGCTGAGTGTTATTTTATGTGTTTTTGAGCAATATGAGCAGGGGGAAATATGTGACTGCTTAATGCTGCCATTTAGAAAGGATTCGTTTTTTTTACTTTATTCGAGTTTGCTTCTGCAGAATTTTAGGGTTTAGTGTGGTGAAGAGTGACGTTTGTGCTCTGTTCAGACTTGACTAATGTATGCTAACACTGGCTTTTCTTAGTCTACTTAAATACAACAAGGCCTTCTTTGCCATGTACCACCCACCTGCATCCTTGGATACAAATCTGCTAATCTAAAAGGACAAACCAGATCCATGCTTGATACCAGCAAACATAAGATGAAAAAGCTGTTTGACCAAAGTGCTAATGGACCAGCAGGCTGTTGCCAGTTAAGCCAGTTAGCCAACATGGTTTTGCAGCTTTATTCCATTTGGTGTGACACAGCAAAAACAGGACATCTATCCCATTCCAAATGTAAAAAAAAAAAAAATGAATCAATGAAAAAGCAAATAAGGAAAAAGGTGGAAACAAACCTGCACACCAGAATACAAAACACATCACACATTGGCAAACAACTATGCTAGTATTGATTAAACAGGAAAACAACCTCCTCACCGGTTATGCATTTTTGTTCTCAGTCAAGCTTAAATAAGATGTTAAGCCTCTGTGGCATTTGCAAGACTCGTTGCACTTTCGGAAAGAATTATTCTGTAGATGAATGGTTCTCCCAACGAGTGAGAGATCTTCATCAAATGCCATCTGACTATAAAGACACGGTTATGGCACCAGTTTTCTAGTCACCAGTCAGATTTCTCATCTGCTTTACATATAAATGGAGCATCTTTGAATGATACTCAGCGATGCATGATTACCAAACTGACTGTATAAAGCCAGTTGAAATGTCACTGCACTTGTGACATAATGTTGGTTGAAGCTCATAATTGGATCATGAATAAATCATCAGAACGAACACCTGCTCTTGGCTGATGCTTCTTTCGGCTCCTAGTACTTACTAATCTTACTAAAGTAGAAATAATATTGACAACTTGCTATAAAACTTTGAGACTCTTATGCACAGTAGCGTGTAGTGAATCTCTAAAAGTCTCCTTCCTGTGCTTTAATTTCATGTTCCAGTTACGTTTGATGCTTGTATGGTTTCTACTTTATCAACAAATACTATATTTGTAATGTTCATATTAACATGCTACGTATTTAAACCAAGCCCATTAAAGTTTCATCAAGTTTTAATATTGGTTGGAAAATCCAATCCAAAAATATGCATTTCTGCTATTTCCATAAAGCTTACATAACATATAAACAGTAATATGTTTATGATTGTTGTCAAGAAAGTATAATTAGACGATAATAATTACTACATAATTATAATTTAGGAGAAACTGTAATAGCAATTTATAAAACATCATACATCAACTAACTTTAAAATAGCTCAGTGAAATCTATAATGTGTTTTAAATGAGTAAAAGCAACTTTACTTCCGTGATTAAGCATCTTATTAATGGTCTAAACAGCATGGAACTACCATCTCAAATTCTGGACTTCATTCCACATCAGGTACAAATATGAATCATAAGCATATTTACAATGTGAGGGAAGAGGCACAAGTGAGTAGACGTTCACAAACGAATACCTCATCGAAAACAAAAGCTGTTAGGAATTGTGCTGAAACCATTCATTTATCCTGCAGGTGTGACTACATCATTAGAGACTTTAAACAACCCTATTTTAATTCATAATGTGCTTTCTCAGAGTTTGGAGACATGCTGCGTAGTCATTTTCCGAAACTGCTGCGTTCTCTCCAGTGGTTCAGTGATAAAAAGCTTGTATTACATTCCTGAGACGTGAGAACAGACAACAAATAATCCTCAGTAAAATGTGTATTTGCCATCGCTACGCAGCACAGGCATGAATATTTAATGGTGCACTTGGCTGAGGTTGAAAGTTGATATATCCCGCTGCAGTCCACCAAGAGCCACAGAGGCTGGAGAGTGAGCTGTAGAAAGTTCACAAATGTAGTGGTTGGATATGGTTAGATCAGAAGGAGCTTCCCGTCTTCCATAGAATCCCTTTTGCATCATGACAGCCAACAGCTGGCACATAGACAGTTTCTGGCCTTGTTGTTTGTCAGTACTTTGTCATCATCTGCGAGATTTGTTGCGTAAGGACCACATACGGGTTTGTTTCTAATATTATCTTTGGTGTAATATTGTCTCGTTCATACTCCCACACACGTACACAGAAAGATTGAGGCTGGCACCTGAGGCCTTCACACAGTGTAACAGTATGTGTGTGTGTGTGTGTGTGTGTTGTGAGTAAGAAATAGTGGTGTCCTTGGTATCAGAGAGAGGTTAGGATGTCTGACTATGATTTATGAATGACCAGCGTCTGGGCCAGTTAACATACCTCAAAGGTTGCTTATTAAAGCTGTAGTTGTAAAAATAAATATGAAAGAGATTATGGCTCTAAAACCATTGATGAAACCCAATGTTCATTTTGGCTGGATTTATAGGTGAAAACAAACCGCAGGTGCTGATTTGTTAGAAGCTTATGTCAGCGGTATCCTGCTCCTGGAAGGTCAAAGACTTTAGATATAAAAAGATGGTGAAGTCCTATTACGAAAGAATGGGAGAAAGTGCAGCACGTTATATGGTGGAATAGTCCCGCCTTCTGAATGAAAGAGCCAATCGTTAATTGCTTAAGTCATTGCATCACTGCAGACGTCATTAGAAGCTCTGGTTGCTCTATAAACAGTGTTCTGAGATGCGTGCTTAGGACTGCACATGCACATTGGGTGATCTAGCCTGAAAACTAACATTTATAATGCTATTTGTGTCATGATCCTGCCCTCGTGTCCTTGATTTTTCCTAGTCTTGAGGCAGGATCATGACAGACCCTTGTTTTGTGTACAAGCGCATGGCCTTGTCTTTGGGCCATGTGCTTGTGTTGTCTCGTTCCCTTGCCCCGCCCCCCTTGTTATCCTAGTCGTGTCGTGATTGCCCTATCTGTGTCACCTGTCGTGTCTTAATTGTTCCCCCTATTTAGATCTCCTAGTGTGCTCTGTCTTGCGTCGGTTCATTGTGTTACTTATGTGCTTCTCAGATGTGTTCCACACTGGTGACTGTGATTGTATCCTGTATACCGTGAGTGTTTGTTTATAGTTAGTGTTTAGTGTCTTTGTCTGGTCAGCCCTGTCTTGTTTGGTTATTTAGTCCTTACCCTAGCCCTTGTTTTCCCCCTCGTGGGTTTTTGTTTTCCCTTTTTGTATTTAATAAACCCTTTTGTGTTGAATCCTGTCTGCACTTGAGTTCCTCCCTTGCAAACCCTGACAGAATGAACCGACCACAAAGGAACTCAGCAGACAGGAGGCAATGCTGGATGGCATCAGCCAGCCAGCGAGATTGTTTTGAGGGCTCTCGCCTTGTGGTGTTCCGGGGGACCAGGGGTGGTCGTTCCGGAGCGAGCGGGCGAGAGGAGGAGCCCCAGAGGTCCCCACCTACCCAGCTGCCGGCGATCCCGGAGGGTCGTGTCCTGGCCGTGGCAACCCTGGGGGGTCAGGCAAGCCCCTCCCAGAGTCCTGAGGTGCCCTCCTCAGCCAGCAGTCTCCCCATGAAACGAGGGAGACGGTTTTCATGGGAGTCGGCTTCAGAGTCTTCGGCGTCCGAGTCTGCCCTGTCCGAGACCAAACTCCCCCAACCCGCCTCTGACCCAGCTGTAGCCTCTGCACCGCGCCCGAGGAGGAAGAGGAAGAAGAAGGGGCCTGCCGGTCCTGTGACCCTGTCTCCTCCCGAGTCAGCAGCGGTGAGCGTGCCTGAGCCAGCAGCGGTGAGCGCTGGCGTGCCCGTGCCAGCAGCGGAGACAGCTGGCGTGCCCGTGCCAGCAGCGGTGAGCGCTGGCGTGCCCGTGCCAGCAGCGGAGCGAGCTGGCGTGCCCGAGCCAGCGGCGGTGAGCGTGCCCGAGCCAGCGGCGGTGAGCGTGCCCGAGCCAGCAGCGGTGAGCGTGCCCGAGCCAGCAGCGGTGAGCGTGCCCGAGCCAGCAGCAGTGAGCGTGCCCGAGCCAGCAGCGGTGAGCGCTAGCGTGCCCGAGCCGGGAAAGAAAGCTGTATGCAAGTCGGCAGTCGTGAGAGCGGAGGAGAGAGCCGCGGCCGACTCTGCAGCAAAGACTCTTGTACAGTCGGTTTCATCTCATAAGGAGATGCCTATTGTCCTAGCTGCTAAAGCATTTTCTGATTATTTGTCCCGTCTTGTCCAAATTTTAGAAATCCCCGTCAGTCCTGTCTTGTCCCCTGACCCTGTCCCCAGAAGTCCCAAATGTCCAGCCGTTGTCTCCCCGTGTCCTGTTGATGTGGCCCCGTGTCCTGTTGATGTGGCCCCGTGTCCAGTAGATGTTGTCCCCCCGTGTCCAGTAGATGTTGTCCCCCCGTGTCCAGTAGATGTTGTCCCCCCGTGTCCAGTAGATGTTGTCCCCCCGTGTCCAGTAGATGTTGTTCCCCCGTGTCCAGCTGTCGTCTCCCCGCGTCCCGTAAGTCTTGCCCCGCGTCCCGTAAGTGTTGCCCCGCGTCCCTTGTCTGCTCCTGTCATGTCCCCTGTCAGTTGTCCTGAGACCCCTCCCCGCCCCTCACCACCCAGACCTGCCCGTACCCCCCGTCGTCAGCCTTCGTCCTGTCCTCCTAAGATTCCTACCCCACCCCCCCGCCCTGGTCTGTCCCCCATGAACTTTGTGGTCCCGCCCCCTCCCCTTCCCTGTTTGTTTTTTTTGTTATGTCACCCTAACCCTGCCATTGTGTTTTCATGTTTGCCTTTGTTATTATTAGTCATGTCTTGTTGGTTTGTGTCTGTGTCCCAGTCTGTCATGTCAGTCATGTCCCGTGTTTGATGTTCCCTTGAGGAGCGTCTGGAAGCCGCTCCTTAAGGGAGGGGTTCTGTCATGATCCTGCCCTCGTGTCCTTGATTTTTCCTAGTCTTGAGGCAGGATCATGACAGACCCTTGTTTTGTGTACAAGCGCATGGCCTTGTCTTTGGGCCATGTGCTTGTGTTGTCTCGTTCCCTTGCCCCGCCCCCCTTGTTATCCTAGTCGTGTCGTGATTGCCCTATCTGTGTCACCTGTCGTGTCTTAATTGTTCCCCCTATTTAGATCTCCTAGTGTGCTCTGTCTTGCGTCGGTTCATTGTGTTACTTATGTGCTTCTCAGATGTGTTCCACACTGGTGACTGTGATTGTATCCTGTATACCGTGAGTGTTTGTTTATAGTTAGTGTTTAGTGTCTTTGTCTGGTCAGCCCTGTCTTGTTTGGTTATTTAGTCCTTACCCTAGCCCTTGTTTTCCCCCTCGTGGGTTTTTGTTTTCCCTTTTTGTATTTAATAAACCCTTTTGTGTTGAATCCTGTCTGCACTTGAGTTCCTCCCTTGCAAACCCTGACAATTTGAGTATAAGAAACAACATTCAAGAGACAACTGTTGTCAGATTTTATAAGGGATTTCAAAATATAATCGTAAGCGTGTTGTAAGGCTTGGAGAATTTGATGTTTCCAGGCAGGGAGTATTTTTTAACTCTTTATAACTCACAATAGTGAGTTTATATCGCGCAATTCTGAGAAAAAAAAGTCGCAATTTTCTTTTTAAAATTTTGATTGGTTTAGCTTCCACCAGCTCTTTAGTAGGAGTTTTAGTTTATAGTTTCAGTAGGAAATAAACAGTTCCCAAAGTGATTCAAATTAATAATTTTCATACTGGTTTCTAGAACACTCCTCATATTTGCTATTGTTAATAATAAATAAATAAATAAAATAGGCACGCCACTTCTTCTGGGATTCTCAATGAAAAGTTTTGATTGGCACAGAGCTACTGTTTACAGTTGTCAAGGGAATCAACCTATGAATGGCTTACATACAGTTATTTAAATTTAAGATGGGATAGAAGAAAGAATTGCATCATCATAACAATGCCATCATTTACCTTTAATATTTGCTTGGCTGATACAGCTTGTGTGCATGTGTGTGTGTGAAAGAAAGTAAGTATTAAGCCAGATTGCTGCTTAGATGTCACATTAATGCATTTATGAGTCACATCCTTTCTGTCAAGAATACATTTACATTTATTCATTTTGCAGAATAGATCTTAATAGAACATACTGAAATATTAACACTGCACAGTTTATGGAAGAAGACAATCTATATACGTAAATGTGCATCACTCAAAAAGATAACAGCATAGGATGATGGGAAACCATAAATAGCGTAGTTATTCAGGGCCGTTTTGGCAACCTAAGTAAAATTCTTCTATATCATTATTTTTCAAACGTTGCCTTTATTTAAATTATACATAATTACCATATTTTCTTCATTAAAGATTTGTATTTATATATTGGAAACAAAAAATCTATATTTCTTATGCTGTTATTCAGAGGCTTTTATAAAGCAAGGAACAGGTGAGACTAATCAATTAAAAAATCAGTAACCAAGGCAACCGAGGACACTGCTGGCTTCATGTGCTATCAGAATTATCATTAATCGAAATTGGACATGTACAGACTCTCTCTCGTATTTACAAATATGAAACTCAGAGATAATTTCAATGCTCAGAGTTTCTGATCTGGGGTGGGCATATATTTCAAACATGACAGAAGAGAGAAACATACCTTTAGTACTGTTGATTAGGGGTTCAAATGTATAGCGCTGTATGTCCCTCCAAAAACACACAGACATCTTTCAAGTCCCTCGTGATGAGTATAAGCTTTTATAAAACAGTACAATAGCAGCTATTACAAGTGCTGAAATCCTATTGTATTTGTTAGAATGGCCAAGGATCAGCAACCTCCACATAAAACTGATTGGGCTGACCAAACTGTAAGTCATGGAGACTTGAAACATGGAGGGATGACATGAACAACATCACCATGGTTCATCCAAATTGGCCTGACGGGGGCGCTACAACAATCAAAAGTAAAAAAATCACTCATAACTCCTAAACTGTTAGTCGCTGGTTCAAGTGTCTTATGTCATTGGAATACTTGAATCACAACTGACAAAACGGATGTGATCAGATTTGATCATGACCTGATGAAATAATTGGGTATTTTTGGATTTTTTTGAAAAACCTACTTATGCGAACTAGCCCTTGGTTTTATATTGAAACCAAATCAGTCTAGAATTATTTGGAGAATATCAATAATACAAAATAAAAAAAGTTGAACTTTTAACTCTTTCAACTCTTTTTTTTCTATTTTATTTTTCACTGTTCAATATACAGTAACAAGCAGCAGGAGAGATAGTTGACAACGACAACTGTCCTCCATGTGTTTGTCTTCTCTAGTCATGTTTGATCTCACGAATGTCCATGAGATCTCGTGTCACTGTAAAATGGTTCCTACAATCAACAAGTGTATGGTCTCGCGGACTGGTTGAATCATTTAGTGTGCACATTCAGAGCAATTATAAAAATTGGTCGAAACTGTCTTAATGTCTGTGGTCTCCCATTGTTTTAAAATAGGTTAAGTGTGTCCCAGGCCTAAAAAAAACACATACAAACAGAAAAGCACCAGCCAATTAGGAAAACATCTTCAACAGTTTGACGACACATGCTGCAAATACAGAAATGCACTGCAAATATTCACAACAAAATCAAATACAGAAAAGCTTTACAAGTAGCACAGACCACTACAGAAATGTTTCAAGCGGACGCCAACAAAAAATTAACCATGGTTTTATTACAGTAAAAGTGTAGTAACCATGTTTTTTGGCATATTGATAACCATTTGTAAAACCACAGTTGTACAGATATCATGGTTAAACTATGTTTAGTTAGTGTAGCAAACCATGGTTAATTTGTGGTTACCATGGTTTAACTATAGTAACAGTGTTTAGTTTTTTGGTTCATTTTCGTAAGTCACAAAGTAAAAGTTAGCAAGCTTGCATAATGTTTAACAGATATAGTGATTGTGTATTTTGTCAGCTTATTTAGGCTAATAATATCCAAAAATAAATATTGGTAGGCCTATTTTCTTAAAAATATTGATATTTAGCAAAGACCAGGGAATACCAAAGACGTGTCACTTATATAGTTTTGAATAGGGAAAAATGCTAAGCTCAATATGGTTACTCAAATATAAAAGAAGCCCCGCCTTCTGAGTTAAAGAGCCAATTGCTAATCGGTAAAGTCAGCGCGTCACTGCAGCTGCCGTTAGAAGTCCCGATTACTATAAAAACAGTCAGCATTCTAAGATGTGTGGAGTGTGCACGCGCACTGGCTGGTCTAGCCTGAATAATAAGCTTTTTTATGCTATTTCAGCAAAAGAAACAACATTTATGAGACAGTTGTTGTTTCACTGGTGATTTAAAATAGGAAATTTAATCATAAGCTTGGCAGTTTTGGAGAAAAACAGTTTTGGAGAATTGGAAATTTCCCCATTCATAGAGATAGGAGCTGTTCTTGTTGTTTCAGAGATGGCCGCCGAGTGAAATGTGTTTAGTCACTGGATATTTACAAAGGATTTCCTATACAGTTTCAATTTAATTGTAGGATTTCTAAAATTAATGGGCAAAAATGAACTCATGAATGAGACGTCCTCCTTGATTCCTGTTTATTCCAACAACAAAGCATTTGAACGCGACAAACTCATAATTACAACTTTAGAAATAGGAAACAGGAAATTTCCAGTAGCATGTGAAGGCAGCATAAACACAAGTAATGAAACTGGACTCAAAGGACCAAACTTAACAGATAAGATTCCTAGTTCATCTATGCCTAGAAACGGTTCCCGGTATTATTGCTTAAAGGTCCCATGACATGGATTATTTCCTTTTCTTTAAATGCTTTTTAATGTTTCCTTAGGTGTACTTATATTGTTAGTATGATTTTTACATTTAAAATTTTGCAATAAAAAGCGTTTTTAGATCCTGATATTAGCCCTCTGGCTTGAATGCTCTGTTTGAAGGGGCGTGTCTGCTGTGAGACTCTGAGTAAACCACAACTGTTGTGATTGGCTGACATCTTTGCATTCGAAATGCGTTCATGTGGAACCCCTCTCAAATATATATATATATATATATATATATATATATATATATATTTTTTTTTTTTTTTACTATTACAGCTGTCGAGATTAACGAAACATGGAAGTGTTGATTATATAATAATTTTTTCGATCTTTTCCCATCACATGAAAGACTGCAGTGATGAGCATTGAGTAGACAGAGTCTGTTTATCGCGTGGATGCAGTGATCTCGTCATTATTGCAACACGTTATCTCACAAAATGCTTTCACCACAGCTAACAGCAAACACATGAATACAGTAAGAGCTCCGTTGTGCAGCCTAACAGCGTCATTCATTGTAACGGCAGTTTGGGCAAGTGTGCAGATATACTCGCGATGTGTAACAGCTCCGGAAAAAAGCGAGCGTTCTTTGATCGCTCTCTGTAGTTAAATCACAATTTAAATAACAGATTTGTTTCATGCTACTAAGAGAAACAATGTGAAGTTGATTGTTTAGTCACTGGCTTGATTTACTGATGCATAAACAGTATTAAACGATTTAGAAAGAAAGTCTGTGTGAACTTGAATGATTAGCTACACATCAGAAATCACTGATCACAGATCAGGCATTAATGAACACTGTTTCTCACTGTTTGTGCCGGTGCTGTCGAATCCATATCATAAAAGTCTGTTTGAAACGCCTGTGCTGACATTGCGACTGAATTATATGTAAATATTTGGGCGGGCAAAGCAGAGAAAGGGGAGGTAACAATTCTCGTTGCAACGTCACAACGAGGAGATTCAAGATCAGCCCGTTTGAGCTTCCATTTTCTCAAAGGCAGAGAAAGAGAAAAATCTCAATTTACACCGATTCAAATTTCTAGAAACTTGGGGACCATATACAGGCTAGGGGAACTCATATTAATCTTAAAAAACCTCAGAAAGTGACATTTTCATGTCATAGGACCTTTAAAGCCCCTAGGGGTATTTAAAAAAGAAAAATGCCAAACATAAGTTTTATGGTGCGTTATAATAGTGTCCTCCAAAGTGGACTTCATTGTATTTCAATGCTCAAACAACTGAGAATTCAAATTTAGATGAATGCAAGTACCCATAAACATAGGTACAGTATATGTATTTTGAGTCGCGTGTACAAGAATTGTTGAATTCACCTTAGGAGTGTTGCAAGCAGAAAGTCCATTACATATGGTAAAAAAAGATGTACATATTTTAAATTAACCATATGTGACCCTGGACCACAAAACCAGTCTTAAGTCACTAAGGTATATTTTTAGCAATAGCCACAAAAACATATGGGTCAAAATATTTTTCTTTAATGCCAAAAAGCATTAGGATATTAAGTAAAGATCATGTTCCATGAAGATATTTTGTAAATTTCCTACCATAAATATATCAAAATTAAATTTTTGATTAGTAATATGCATTGCTAAGAATTCATTTGGACAAATTCAAAAGTGTTTTCTTGGTATTTTGATTCCAGATTTTCAATAGTTGTATCTCGGCCAAATATTGTCTAGTCCTAACAACAAATATATTCAGCTTTCATATGATGTCTAAATAGTTTTTTTTAAACTACAATCATCCAACCTAAATGTTTTGTCAACCAGTGTATTTGTGTTGATTTGTGATATATGTTATTGATTCATATTTATATTGTGAGGAAGATCCTTAAAAAAACTTTAATTTCAAACTTTGAATTGAATTTATTTATTGTAACATGGCTTTAAACATTGATGGTTAACAAAAGGAAGTTCAGAGTATAAGCCACCAGTAAGCACCTAGCAACCACCCAGAATACTCTAGCAACCACTTAGCAACATGCTACAAACACTTAGAAAACCTTAGAGACCCTAAGAAAACTATAATTATTCCTCATTGCATAACAGCAGCTGTTATAAGGTTGTTTTGATTAAATTAGCATATTTAATTCCAGCAAGGCTTTGTCATGTGGCAGATTCATTATATCACCAAGTCTGCTCCAGGACTGTGGGCTCTGGATTACAGACCGAGAGATGTGGGTTATGGATGGGGGGGGGGGGTCTAGAAGAGGGCTTCTTTCATCTAGGTAGGATGCTCCCTGGATATTCTATGGCTAATCTATCCATTCAGTCACAGCGCATAAAGCCAAGGGATTCCCGTCTGAAGTATGAGAGCAAAAATTACAAAGTAATGCAATATTTCCAGCCTAGCAGGGATTTTCAGTAAATCAGTGTTGAATTTTTTTTAATCTAAAAATGTGTTTAAAATAGATTTTAGAAAGAAAACATAGGCCAATAAAGGGATAATTCACCCAAAAATCTAAATTATGTCATATGCGCATGTGTGATTCAGTGTAAAGCAGACTGACACACAGAGCATCTGAACTGAACTGATTCTTTTGGTGATTGATTCTGAACTGATTCTGTGCTAGTGTTATGAGCGTGGGTAAACCGAAGGCTTGCAATCATCGCCAATGACGCCATTACGTCGAGCGCAAAAGAACCGGTGAACCGTTTTCTTCAACCGGTTTATTGAATCGAACTATCAGAAAGAACTACTGGTGATACGAAAACCGATGCAACCGGTTCTTGACTCGAGAACGAGTCAATCTTTTGTTCGTTATCTGGCTCGGCTCGGCGTTCATCTTCAGTTCTCTTTTCACAGCAGTTCAGTCAGTGTACTGTTGAGTGCATGAATTACTCTGGGATATTGGTTTGTTTGAACTCAGAGGGAGTGTCAGCCACATTAAAAAAGTTAACATCTTATAATCTTATAATGCGTATTTGAGACGCAAATCGTTTAAAATGATTCAGTTCGATTTGGTGAACTGGTTCAAAAAGATCCAGTTAGATCGAATTATTCATTCGCGAACCGGATATCACAAACTGCTTTGTTTTGAACTGTCTTACAACAGACACTGAAGAGAAGACAATGCTGAATAAAGTCATAGTTTTTGCTATTTTTGGACCAAAATGTATTTTCGATGCTTCAAAAAATTCTAACTGACCCTCTGATGTCACATGGACTACTTTGATGATGTTTTTCTTACCTTTCTGGACATGGACAGTAGACCGTACACACAGCTTCAATGGAGGGACTGAGAGCTCTCGGACTAAATCTAAAATATCTTAAACTGTGTTCCAAAGATAAATGGAGGTCTTACTGGTTTGGAACAACATGAGGGTGAGTTATTAATGACATAATTTAGATTTTTGGGTGAACTATCCCTTTAAGCATAAATATTAGAGGTCGACTGATGCATCGGTTTTGCTTGCTGGAACAAAGTTATCGGCAAAAATCCCATGGCGGTTCTTTTCCGGGTTTGAGTCCATTGCTGGAGCGGCTGAAAAGGGTCTGTTTCATTATACAGTGCCAGAGCTTGGTTGAAATCATTGACTGCATGTGCTATTTGTTTACACACGTGATGCTGCACACTGAACAGAGAGAGAAACTTCAGACCCTGATTTAAATGCAGCTGACAGAAAATCCTGCCACAGAGTGCCATTCACATAGTTTTTCCAGTTAAATTACATTATATTTGCCCCAAATCATTGTTAATGTACATAAAAAATTGTATATTGAGCATTTTTTGCCAAAAAGAAGTTTGCTTAATTTTCAGTAATTAAAAGATAAATGAAATGAATGTTTCATGCCTTGATTTGGATAACCAGAAAAAATTTATACACAACAATGAATTTTTGAGGGAAAAAAAACATAAGACTTCTTTAAGAAGAAAATGAATAAATTAAGTTGTTCTATGCAATCATATAATTAGACATGCTAAAACACAGAATTTGTTAACAATAAAAATATGGTAAGAAAAATAAAACATTTCCTAGGGTCCTAAACATGTAATAAATTTATTTATTTATTACATTTTATTACATTTATGTAAATATGTATAAGTTTAATTGTTTTAATTAGACTTTCTTTTTGATTAATAAAGTTTAACTATTAAAACAGAGTGGAGAAATATTTAAAGTGAAAAACAAAATTCTAACTGAAATAACACATTTTGGAGAAAAATAAAGCAGAATTTAGGAAAAAATAAAACAAATTTTGTGGTAATTTAAACATTTACTATTAATATTATTATTACTTTTATTATTACTTATACTTCTAGTATGATTGAGTACTGTTTTGTTTTTGTTTTTTTTAAATAAAGCACTATTTTCGTTTTTTGTTCAGTATGCATTTGAAGAACTATCAGTTAATTAATCCGTATCGGCCAGTGTGGTCCAACCTAGCTATAGGTATCGGCAAAATCCACTATCAGTCGACCTCTAATTAATATTCAATATATATATATTTAATAATACATATTAATAGCACACAAACATAAATATATAAACAGGGCTGTCCTTATGGGGGTGCAACTTGTGCGATCGCACCGGGGCTGTGGCAAATGGACCGAAGATGAACCCTCTCCTCAGTAACATGATCGCGAATGCTCCCTACCTCATACTGGGGCCCCACGTCAACTAATGACGCCCCTGTATATGAGGAGTTTTGTTCCAAAATGCATTAAACACAATTTTTTTTAATTGAATTAAATACATGGTGTAATTAGGGAAACACACCTGAGATCAAACATGGGCTTAAAATGAACATGAAGCACTTGGGGGAGGAAAACACAACACAAGACAGGAATACAGGCCTTATTTTTGAAGTTGAGTTTTGCTTGTTATATTTAAAAATAAATAGTAATTAAATTTTTTGTATTTAACTGTAACCTTGTAGTAGGCCTTATTTAAAAGTGCTCACTGTAGTTTAGAGCATAAGCCATTTCACCCCTATTTTTTTATAATGTTTATAATTTTCAATGTTATTATAACCTAAAGATACTATGTCTAAGTTTGAAACAGAAAATAGTGGTTACTCACTTATTTGCAATTTTGAATAAGCTATAGATAAGCTATGGATTTTTGAATGTTAAATATTACATCCCTAAATTACTAGATTATTTCATACTGTTTATTTTAGAAATTGCTTTTAAAGCTATTTGTATTTTTTTTTTCCTTGAATGAAAACGTCTCAGGTTACGAATGTAACCATGGTCCCCCCTGAGTAGGGAACGAGACACTGCGTCCTCTAGGGGTTGCTATGGGGAGTGTCTGAAGCATACATTGAAAAAACACCAATGAGTTGTGTGGCGACAGCCTCTGACGTCACTACCGGTGCGACTATTAACAGGCACCGGGAGAACACGTCATTCACTTGTTCGTCTGAAGGATGCAGTGTCTTGTTCCCTACTCAGGGAACCATGGTTACATTCATAACCTGAGATGTTCCCTTTCAAGGGAACTTCAAACTGCGACCTCTAGGGGTCGCTATGGGGAACAGTATACCCATGCCGCCATGCTGAGGGGAGTGCAGGCCAGAATCATGGCAAACACTAAGTACCAACTCTAACATTTTCATGTGAGTTGCCCCTGGGACGTTTAGACAGCTGTCTGTGACAGTACCTTTTACGGCCGAAGGCCTAAGCTACATACTGAGCTTAATTGTTAGGGCCTCAGCCCGGTGTAGAGCTGAAGGCTTGGAATCAAGAAAGATTCCTTTAACCCTCTGGATACGCGTTAAACGACTCCACCATCACCAGGGGATCAAAGGGTTCCTCAAAGGCTCAAAGGGATCACCTGAGGCAGCATATACAAGAACACTTCCTTAACTGCCACCTGTACTTCCCGCTTGATGCTTCGAGATGGACCATTACCCCTATGCTGTTCGGGCTCAGACATGGACCTTCTTGGAATGAATAATCTGAAAGCAGCGAAGCGCGCCTTTGTCTCCCTGAACTTCTCGATTACCATCTCAATGGAAATACCGAATAGTTCAGAAGGCAAAACCTGAACATCGAGAAGAAAGCTTTTTCTTTCTTCCCGATGTCTGCCAGGTTCATCCACAGATGTCTCTCTGCTACCACCATGACCGCCATAGTCCTGCCCCTGGCAGAGGCAGCCCGCTTGGTGCAGTGTTCAGTGCATTTCGGCTACCTGACCAGGAGAAAGGCCCTTGCCTCTATCCAGGTCTTTTAGCAGATCAGTCTGATATGCTTGAAGCACCACCATCATGTGTAATGAAGCCACAGCCTGACCTGCTTCTGCGTGTGCCTTGCCATTTAAGCAAGATGTATTTCTTGAAGGGGCTTAGATGGCAAGGAGGGAGATTAAGAGACGGGGTCTCCCCCACAGAAAGAAAGCTCTTTCTACAGGGGGAATTTTTCTCATAGCCACTTTTGCACATTGCCTTGATGTCGGCACAACCCTTATTCTGAAACCATTGGAAGGCTCACATGAGCTGGAGGGCTATGGTCAGAAAGATAACACTTGTTGCGATCCATAAACTCCAACAGCTCTACATACGCAGGGCAGGAGGATTGAGAAGGCTCAACCTCAACTTTTTCACCATCCTCAAATATCCTCAAAGAAAGTGTTAAAGATATAACATCATTCTCCCGAGGCTCTCTCTCGTCCGCTGCCGACTAGCGTGAATGGAAAGTCCCTCTCTAAACCACTCAGACAGATTCACCTGTAATTCTCACAAGCTCATTCTCCTCGGTGCCTCAGCAGCGGCAGGTCCTGAACCGCGGGAAGCAGATGGCTGTCTTCCCCCTTTTTTCTCGGAAAAAGATGAATGAGTGCGGAGCTTTTTCATTGAAAAAAACGCTCACAATGCACGCAGATTGCCTCCTCAAAGATATTGCGTGCGTGATCTTCAACCAAACAAATGACGCAAAGATTTTGTGTGTCATCAGGTGCCAAATAACGCAGACACGCATGCACACATTGTCTAAACGCTTGCTAGTAGTCGCCATGATAGACAGAAAAAGATTGCTCTTACCAGAACAGAACAGTCAGTGAAGACGAAGAAGAGAATGACGTGCGCTCCCAGTGCCGATTTATAGTCGCGCCTGTAGTGACGTAAGAGGCTGTCGCCAACTCGTTGTTTTTTTTTCAATGTATGCTTAAGACATGGGTCATGACGAGGTGTTCCCTATAGCGACCCCTAGAGGACGCAGTTAGAAGTTCCCTTGAAAGGCAACCACAAAAAATATGTTACAGCAGTAGCCTGTACCTCTCTGTTTAGGAAGCAAGATTACTTCCAAAACACACTGAGTGAATGCAAAAAGAATGTGACACTGTGACTCATTTGTATTCAGGAGCACTCAGGATCTGAGAGCTGATTTGGAGGAAACAGAAATCTAACCTACATTCAGAGTAAAAGATGCAAGCCTAACACAAACAAGAAGTACTGTGAGAATAAAAGCATGTTGAAGATTGAATCACTGATCTCTCCGGTAGAGACATTAGACTCTGATATTGTATTATTAAAGGTAATTGTTATTTTCATGGGGGCATAACATTTTTATCTTTATCCTTGTGATTTGTCAAGTTTCATTTAATAAGTCGATTAGAGCTCACAATGTAATTTATGTCTTGCCTTTTGCTGTATCAGGTCTTTCTCCTTTTTTCATACATAATCCAAAATCATGTGCTTGCTCAAGCAAGTAATGGGATTTGAGTTGACAAATGGTTTTACTGTGTGGACAAATACTGTGGTTGATTCATGTGGTTTAGATTTAGGGCAATCAAATATTTAATTCTAGCCCCAAAGGCATCATATATTCATGTATGTGGTCCAAATGTCCAACACAGAAGAGAATAGCATCATATGATTCTGGTTGCATGGTGTTGTGATATTATTTTTAGTTCTTCATTACCTGTCAGTTCAGTAATTGACAGACATTTGTGTACATTAACAAAATAAATTATTTTCTTAAAAAATCAAAAAAAGAATGTATGCCAGTATATTTAATATTGTGAAATATTATTGAACATTTAAATAATAGTTTTCAATTTTAATATATTTTAAATATTATTTATTCCTGTGATGCAAAGATGAATTTTTATTAGCATCGTTACTCCAGTCTTCAGTTTCACGTGATCTTTCAGAAATTATTAATAAAAGCTGAGATATATGTAAATATATATAATATTTCTCATATATATATATTTTTTATTATTAGTATACAGTATTAAATTAGACTTCAGTATGAATCATATACACTGTATGTATTTTACAATCCTAGAAAACACTTTTCATCGCAAATGTTTCCAGATAGTGATCTTGATACATTGATATTAATTTATGATTGAGATTTTTATTTTGCTATTTTCAAATGTCAGCATATGATGAGTTATTTAGTGTAAAGCAGATCATTGATTTCCTTTGCACTGCACTGAGCTTGAGCAACATTGAAGGGTTTGTTTGTACTGGACACTTGGCAGGAAGCTCTTGTTGGGTTTACACCCAATGATTCTCTGCTACATGAGAGGTGTCTTTGTGTCATTTTTCCAGCGTTTCATCAGGCACTCAGGTGGCTTTGGCTCTTTGCATCTCCAGCTGCTCACCCCCACAGCCATGGGACTGAAGATGCTAATGTGTTTCTTCTTTTACTCATAGTCTTTTCAAGTAAACTACAAAACAAGCACCTATCAAAACGAGATAATACTTCATTTTGAGGAATATGATATGACATAAATAATGTTATCATGTATTTTAATAGGACATCATGTTGTTTATGTACAGCATTAGGACTTTAAAGTATAAAATCTGTGTATGCACGTTTAGAGAAAGAAATTGCTTACTTATCATAATAGTAATTTCTTAACCTGTGATATAATATTTATTTTATTTTATCCTAACCCATGGCCAGAGGATGAGAGTCAGACTGTAAATCAAATTCTTTGTCTGAGACAGTGCAGCGACCTTGGGTGCTATTGGTTATTTGTTTGTGCTGACAGCAAAAGAAGTGAATTATGTGGGATGTTGCATTATTTTCCATCGACAAGATCTTACATACTGGTTGATTACTGTAAGACCCTATTTAGATACCAAGTTTTATCATGTAAACTTGGTTGCATACTTGACTGCTAATATCACTGTAAGAGCTAATCTGTAACTGTAAGCTAAATGTAAAGATATAAAAATGTTAATAGATTTAAAGGAACACTCCACCTTTTTTTGAAATAGGGCTTATTCACATTATTTCCTACATTTAGATAGGTGGACAAATGCATTTTTGTGTCAGTGCATGCATTGTTTTAGTTTGACTGGGTCGGCGTTAGCTTAGCTTAGCACAATGAATGGAATCCTTTGTTGCCAGCTAGCATGGCCTGAGTAAAAGTGATCAAAAAAATAAAAAAAACCCACCTAATTACTTCTTGTGGACTGCGTATTCACAACGAGTACAAATAGCGATCCAGATTAACACTAGGCGATTTCCTAGGCAGATATTGGCTTGGGACTATATTATGGGGAAGCACAGGCGAAGCACTGCTGCTTAGGCGAAGCACTGCTACTTCGGCGCAGAGATATCACGCAACACATGAAATCCCACGACTTCCGTCAACATACCGGCGTGAATAGTAGCTGCCTGGCTATTTTCCTTACAGTACACGAATGGCGATGAACATGGCTGATTTTGAGAGAGACGAAGAGGGTGACTTCTCAGACAGTCAAGAACCAGAACCATACCTATTTGAACCAGAGTTTACAGAAGACGAGCTGCGTGCTTTGGAAATAGAACGACAGTAGGAGACTGCGGTCAAGCCAGCCGCACTTCAGAAAAACACCGTCAAGCCAGCCGCGAGTGAAATTTATATGCGCGTTGTGACGAGTCAGCTGCCTCCTCCCTGATTGTCACCGGCACCCCGTCCTAAATCGCCGCCCTTCACCAGGCTCCCGACTGGAGTGGGTGTGTGAGAGGAGGGGCGCTGGACGAGTCAGGGCTGGCGGCGTGTGATGGGGCACACCTGAAGGAAGTGGAGCCTCATTACCGCCGCTGTTTAAAAGCCCAACGCGCCTCTCCTCAGGAGACCGGTCTCTTCCCCGTGCATGCACACTGGTGTCCTCGTGGGTTCAGGAAGGGTGCGTTGAGGGACTCCCGCACCACCAAGACGTGAGCTGCCGGACCCGCGATCCGGAAGGGAACCGCACCCGTATACACGGCCGACGGGCCAGGATGCCGGGCCGTCCATCCCCTACCAGCGCCGCGGCCGACGAGAGAGATGCGGCCGCTAGAGGAAGCCGCCGCCCCTCGCGCCCCGGACCAAGGAGGGGAGCGCGTGCGGCCGCCGGACTCCGCCCCTTACCTGGACCCTTCCTTGATGAACACTGCCCGACCTACACAAATCCCGCAGCACGACGAGGACACCAGATTCCCTGTTATTTTGGACACTTTCCCCCTTTGGCCACTTTTATCCCCTTTGTTTTATGATTTCTGTTAATAAAAGCCTCTCCGAGGCCTGACGCCACGCCCACTGTGTCTGTCTTGTGCTCCTCCCGTGACACTGGTGGAGAATGCGGGCAGGCGGAGCCTAGACAGCGCAGTTGGGAAACGTCTGGTGACGTCACCCCCTCTCGCTTGCAAACGTTCGTGAGAACCCAGACTGGGACGGAGGAAAACTGGGGACAGCCTCCCAGCCACACAAGGGGTAAGTGACTTTTCCATTGTCATTTTACCCTGTGGTTGGTTGAGGCTGTCACTAAAACCCGGTTTCTCTGTCCCTGTTCTGGTGCGCTGCGAGAGGGAGGACCGCCCGGAGAGGAAGCCCCGCCCACTCCGACCGTTTGGAGCCTGGTTGAGGATGGTAGCACTCCCGTGTGGGTGGCGCCCTGGGGACGGGGATGTCGCTTGGGAGGGGGAATGTGACGAGTCAGCTGCCTCCTCCCTGATTGTCACCGGCACCCCGTCCTAAATCGCCGCCCTTCACCAGGCTCCCGACTGGAGTGGGTGTGTGAGAGGAGGGGCGCTGGACGAGTCAGGGCTGGCGGCGTGTGATGGGGCACACCTGAAGGAAGTGGAGCCTCATTACCGCCGCTGTTTAAAAGCCCAACGCGCCTCTCCTCAGGAGACCGGTCTCTTCCCCGTGCATGCACACTGGTGTCCTCGTGGGTTCAGGAAGGGTGCGTTGAGGGACTCCCGCACCACCAAGACGTGAGCTGCCGGACCCGCGATCCGGAAGGGAACCGCACCCGTATACACGGCCGACGGGCCAGGATGCCGGGCCGTCCATCCCCTACCAGCGCCGCGGCCGACGAGAGAGATGCGGCCGCTAGAGGAAGCCGCCGCCCCTCGCGCCCCGGACCAAGGAGGGGAGCGCGTGCGGCCGCCGGACTCCGCCCCTTACCTGGACCCTTCCTTGATGAACACTGCCCGACCTACACAAATCCCGCAGCACGACGAGGACACCAGATTCCCTGTTATTTTGGACACTTTCCCCCTTTGGCCACTTTTATCCCCTTTGTTTTATGATTTCTGTTAATAAAAGCCTCTCCGAGGCCTGACGCCACGCCCACTGTGTCTGTCTTGTGCTCCTCCCGTGACAGCGTGTATTAGTTGCGATCGCTCAACAGCCTCAGGACGTGAGGATGAGAGCCAACATGAACTGGTGGTGTGAATGTGGGGGAATATGCCAATCTATGCCGACGGAAATAGAGTGTCTGTGCTGTAGAGAGTGGGACATGTTTTTGCCATTGATGACCAGGCTCAACACGTCAGATCAAGATGAGCGTGCCCGAAGTTGTGTCACATCTACAGAGGATTTCACGGCGCTGATCCATTCTGCAGTACTCGATTTTTTTTTCCGGTGTGACAAAGTGAACTGGAAAAAACGCCCCACGCCGAATGGACCAAATGTTCAGCTGTCCACAGAGTAAGTGATTATTTTAATCATGACGCATGTATAGATCGACCCATATTATACCTGTATTCACATAGAGTTGATGTTTTCATGTGTTGCGTGATATCTCTGCGCCGAAGTAGCAGTGCTTTCTTCTGTGCTTCCCCATAATATAGTCCCAAGCCAATATCTGCCTAGGAAATCGCCTAGTGTTAATCTGGATCGCTATTTGTACTCGTTGTGAATACGCAGGCCACAAGAAGTAATTAGGTGGGTTTTTTTATTTTTTTGATCACTTTTACTCAGGCCATGCTAGCTGGCAACAAAGGATTCCATTCATTGTGCTAAGCTAAGCTAACGCCGACCCAGTCAAACTAAAACAATGCATGCACTGACACAAAAATGCATTTGCCCACCTATCTAAATGTAGGAAATAATGTGAATAAGCCCTATTTCAAAAAACGGTGGAGTGTTCCTTTAAAGCTCCAGTATGCGATTTTTGACCACAAGAGGGCGGATTTCCAACAATAACAAAGTGCGAAGCTTGATGATGCTATGAAGCAGGTGACGATGGGAGATGTCTTTTTTAATGCGTTTTCACCATAGCAATGTATCTAAATTGGATAAACGAATCATGATCACGGATGAGGTAATTTATTCGTTTTTGTATTACCTGTATATCTGATCGTATTATTTTATGTCATCATAATTAATGAACTCCAAGGAACGTGAAATGTTATACTATATTATCCCGTTACAACTTACAGCTATTTGTTAAATGATTTGTTGGGTTAATGTTAGTGCATTTGTGCAGTGTTACGTGTTTATGGTTAATGCCTTGTTGTTTAACGTGCTCAAACCAATCGTTCTAAAAGTAAATTTGAATGAACATTTGCAAGTAATGACTAAATATATTTTTAACAACACATATCCGATTGTATTTAATTGTACTGCCATAATCTCGGTCACCACACGTGATAAAAATCCTTACCTTAGTACAAAGAGCAATATAACTTTGTTTATAAGTGATATTATTGACAGTTGCATGTGTTGCAGGGAAACACAGATACATCCTCACTGGAATTATCAAATCCAGATGAGACCTGGACCATCTTTACTGTAACTATTACGTTAATTGTACAATAACAAAATAAATAATTGATTTGCTTACCTGTCTATCAATACACTCGCAAGAGCAGAGAGTCTCTGTCAAGTCCAAGATTTTCACGCAGCTCTCTCCATCTCGTAAACGCCTGGGCGATATTTATCCTGGTTTTATTCCTCCGTTTGTCAAACAGTCTGCGTGTATCCGAATATGGACGCTTACGTTTTACTGGCACTTCAATACTCACCAAAGAGTAATCGTGATCCATAACAATGACAACCAAACCATACGCGCGGCTATAACATAACCACCACTTCCGCATTTGACCATGTGATATTCCGGTGTGGTGGAACATCACATGGTCTACACCGGAAACAAAGTATAGAGCGGACATTGCGTCACTGAGAAGCGACATTTCTTTTCCGGGACGGCCAGTTATTTAAAATCATAGACAGTAAAAGAAATGGACACAGCGACCCCATTGGAACTCAATTGAGACAAATGAAGCCCAATTTTAGCGTTTTTTAGCACTTCCGTTTCTGACGCGCAGACTCAAACGAAGCTTGACGACGTCAGCAACCTGTCTGCCAGATGTAAATCTTCTAGTAGCTGTGCGTGCAAACTGCCATCGTTAATCTTGCAGAGACGGCGAGCTTGAGCGGGGAGTTTTTTGTCGTGAGTGAGCAGGAGTAAGTATTCTGATTAATTATTTTGTATAGTATTTTAAAATGTAACGCCAGTACGCCATATTAAGTTAATTGCCTGCGAGCTTCTCCTCCTGTCTGTACGGTAATGCGACAGAGAGCCGAGTGGTTATGACGCAATCGTTAGCCTATTTTTTACAAAAACTGTTTATACGGGGCCATAATGTAACATAGAAGGTAATGGAGCCCTTTATACATTGTCGTGTATCTTTAGAAATAAATAATGGACAAACAGAGTCTTTAAACGTCTCAGATGTAAAGTTATTCGCTGTCAAAGTGATGCCAAAATGAATGGGAGTCAATGGGAATGCTAACGCAAGTGAAGTTCTGCTAAAAGATGGCAGCCCCCACCCGACTTCAACTTCCGGTCGAGTTCCTTGCCCCTTGTTTAAAATCGGAATTTCACTGAAATAAAAAATCTTTGGAGACTTTGGAGATATTGTAAGGACACAACTGGAGGAAATATATCACACTGGAAGTTATTTTCGGATATTTTATTACAAAATTCCTACATATTGGAGCTTTAATATATTAGTGCTATGTTGTATTATATGTGCAATATCACACAAGTAACAGTGCGATATGGCTGTATATCAGCACTGCTGGTATTCAGCAGCCATATTGCACTGCTACTTATCAGTCCCTCCAGAAAAAACGCGATTATGCGATCGCCTGATTTAATGCATAATCAGCCAAAGGCCGCATATTTATGCGGGTCGCATTTTTTCAAATACGCCGCTCTTTTGCCGAATAAATTGTCGATATGGGGAAAATGGCGCTTTACTTGTGTGAAGTAAACCAACACAACATTTTTCAACTTTCTGCTAATATATATATATATATATATTAGCAGAAAGTTGAAAAATGTTGTGTTGGTTTACTTCACACAAGTAAAGCGCCATTTTCCCCATATTGCCATGGGAACCTTATGAAGTGACGGTACATTTTCAAAATTTCAAAATTCTGATGTGTGTTTTGGTTTTATTTTAGATGGCCATCTGATTAACATTACACACAACAAGAAATTACATCATCATTATAACTAAAATTACCTTCTGCTTTCTCTCTCTCTCTTTCTCTTAACAGTGTTGATGATAGGTAATAGGAACACATGCACTAGTTGTAGCATGTTTAATCTGAGAATATTTCAAAGATAAGATTTATTAAAGTCAACGTGTTCCTGCATGACTTGAGATGATGGACATCTTAAAGTTATTTTCTGGGAATTAGCTGACTGATGTAAAGTCTAAAAGTGTGAGTTGGGAGATGTTTTTTTATTATGGTAACCAGCAGTTTAAGGCACATCATTATCTGTAATATCAACAGACTAGAGAGCTGGGTTTGTTTGTTCTTATTAATGTAATTGAGGGCAATATTCATAAAGATAAACGAAACATCTGTTAAACTGAATGAAAGTGGTGCTTTGAGCTACCCCAGTGTTTGTTTAAAGGTTTAGAAATGTTTGTTCGAATTTTACTGTTGTCAGCATTTAATGCACAGTGCTTTAACTGCTAAACCTGAGCACCTCAGAAATGTGTGGACAAAATCACAGAATCCAGCCATAACAATTGAACAGGGCCTATAAAAAAATAAAATAAAATTCACTTCTTCTTCAACTTTAATCCCTTTTTTTTTTTTGCATTTGCATTCGTGTATCATTTCACTATATGAAGACACTCCACATGAACTTCATCTCACAACACAGAAACACAAAGATCTTCACTACAACCCTTCAAAAAAAAAAAAAAAAAGAATAACTTTAAGAAAGTGTGACAGAAATATATTACTATTGTTCAGTAGAATATTTTCTCAAAAGCAATACAATTTAAAGTACAGTTTAATTTAAACAGTAAACCTCTGTTGTGTAGCAATTTGTTTGCTAAATTTAATTTGATTACATTTTAAAAATGATTTTTTTTTTTTTTTTGTATTCGTGCGATTACCAGTGTTTTTGATAATACATTTGCATTAAATCATGAAAATCAGAAACCAGAAAGAAATGTAATATATTAAGACACAGAAAATAGGGGCACTGTTATGGTTACATTTAACAATATTAAATTTTTTTATATTTTGTAAATTCAGTTAATTAGACATCTGTTTTAATATATTTTGAAACTTATTTATTCCTGTGATGCAAAGCTGAATTTTCAGCGTCATTTATCCAGTCTTCAGTGTCACATGATCCTTCAGAAATCATTCTAATATGTTGATTTGATAATAATAATAATTTATTATTATTTTTTATTTGCAAAGGCACTGGAAGTTTTAGTTAACAGTAACTAACAGATTGAATAATTTTGTATTTTTTCCAGTAGTTGACATCATCATTTGTCACTATAGTACATTAAGTGTTATTATCTTTTTGAACGTTTCACCTGATTAATTTGATAGTTTGTTGTCGTCTCTCCTCAGTGATGCTTTGACAGTTTGAAGGGCTTCCTGAGACTCGTGCCACAGGCATGGCGGTGCGCTCCGACCCGCTGGGTACGTTTGAGTCCTGGCCTGCAGGCGGTGGCCATTCTGTGGAGGAGCTGGACGTCAGGAGTTTCCTGGACTCACTGATGGAGGAGAACAGCACAGCGGAGAGATGTTATCGCTCTCACTCGCGCAGCAGCGTCCTGCAAGGCCTGCCCTTCGGAGGAGTCCCCACCGTCCTCGCCATCAACGTCGTTCTGTGGCTGGTACAGTACAACATATTCAAAACATTCTGCAGCATTGTTTAGCTGCAACTGCATGACATGCATTTAATGTCAAGTGCATCTAACATATTTTCTTTTAGTATTATGATTAAGGGTTATTACTTTTAAGGGTTATGAGAATGTGATTTGTGTTTGACCTAAAAATTAATAAAAATAAATAAATAAAAAATAAATAGTTTCCATAAAATTGGGCTCGGATGTCCTAGCCCTCATATTGAGTATATTGTATTTCTCTGTATTTACATAATAATAATAATAATAATAATAATAATAATAATAATAATAATAATAATTAATACTACTACTAATATTTTAAATTATTAAATATACATTATATTTATATTATTACAATACAAAATATTGGATTTTTTCATTCATGAGAATTTGAGAGAAGAGTTTGTCTAGTTGTCATGAAAATAGTGTTACAATTTAAAAAATTCAACTAATGACAAGTTATTTGATTTTGGAATAAAATATGACTCTGGCTCTTTCCCATGGCACCTATCTGATCTATAAAAGAGAAACGTTTTTCTTTTTCATTTAACTCATTTATGCATGTCTGTACAATCTAAACTACACTATTGTTCAACAGTTTGGGGTCTGTTTTTAGTCAATGTTTTTGTAAAAATACAATAAAAACAGTTATATATTTAAATATTATTATAATTTAATATTGTAAGAAAATGATACAGTTTGATATATTGTAAAAAAATATATTTATATAAAGTATATTAAAGTCTTTTTTGTGACATGATCCTTTAAAAATCATTCTTATATGGTTATTTGGTGCTCAGGAATGATATATCAATATTATTATTATTATCAAAGTTGTGCTGCTTAATAGGTTCTTGGTAAAAAAAATAAAAAGTACATTTTTTTATTCTCTGATGAACAGAACATTTAAAAGAACAGCATTTTTTTTTTAAATAGATTTGTTACATAATATTAACTTTGCAACTGTAACATACAAATAACATAAGAACTGTAACAATGTAAAAGTCTTTACTGTCACTTTTGGTCAAATCAATACATCCTTGCTTAACACAAGTATTTTCTTACTGACCCCAAACATTTGTATCGTGTTGCATATTTGAGTCAAACCTCACAATCAAATCAGTTCAGTTCAAAAACCAGACTTAAAAGAATGAATTGTTTTAAATTCAATTACAAACAGCAGAACTGTTTTTGCAGTCATTTTGGTGACGCTTCTGAGGCAGAAACCACATGCTTCAACCACTAAGTTTAGAACAAGTTGCTAACCAGCATCCGGTGAAGCTCAGCAGAGACCTGTAGCTTCCCAGCAGTCTGTGTTTTAAGTTGTCTTGTCATTGACTCTTCCTTCCCGAGTCATTATGAGCACAAGTGTGCATACAGACATCACCGCCTGTTAGTTTCCAAGACAACCATTCACCCCGCCTCTCTCCGGCCACAGAAATGGCTAATTATCACTGCTGCCCAGGGCTCTAGTGAGTCAAGTGCTTGCTTACACAAATAGGTTGTTCTTACTCTTTTTTTATCAATAGCTTTGACACATATTTAAAGTGATTTAATGGATTCTGGGTGTATTCTGGATTATTTGCATTCTATATATGAGCATTATATCAAGTTATATTTCACTGTGCACATCATTTACTAACAGTTTCCATATAAATTAGTACCGGTTTTTTTTTTTTTTTTTTTTTGCATTAAGGCCACTCTAAAACTCTTGAGCATGATATGTGTGCTGATATAACTGTGGTTTGGTGTTTCTAGTTCCTGCTCCTGATCTTCTCTTGTTTGAGGAAGGCAGCGTGGGACTACGGTCGCCTGGCTCTGCTTATGGAAAACGACAGGTATATCATCTCAGAACTGTTTACTGATTGAAGAATGCATTAAGATGTAAATAACTGAACAACTGTGTGTGGTGTTTGAGTGAACTGAACGCTTAGCAGTCAGTGTGAGATCCTGGTGCCACCTGCTGGTTTACACAAGCTGGATCATGATGGTATATTATTCGTCTGATTATTTGGTCCGATATATATAAAATATAAATTATTATATCTAATATAATGTAATATATACATATCATTTATATATATATATATATATATATATATATATATATATATATATATATATATATATATATATATATATATATATATATATAGTTTGGAGATCAAAATTATAGATCTATGAATATTAGATTTTTTTATGAAATATTATTCATCTTTATCTCTCAAAGTGTGGAGGAATATTAGCTGTGGGTATACCACTGTTCTACTAGCATGTTTAAGAAAAAAACCAAAGCATTTAAAAAAAGACTAAAAACTAAAAACAAAGTCCATTTCTCCTCTCTCCACACAACATGCTCCTCAGCAAAGGTGAACCTAGCCTTTCTTATTTCTGAGAGGTTTGGTCACTGCAGAGTGTGATTTCAGTCCGACTTCTCTTAAACACGCTGAGACCGATCCGTACCGTAAGAACTGAGAAGCTCTGTATTATCCTGTCCTCTCATGCGTTTGTCTTACGTGGACGAGTGGTCTTTTTGGGGGACTTGAACGAATTTCTTGAAATTCCAGATTTGTAATGACCAGCTTCTCGTGCAGTGGCTGAAATTTATATCAGTTCTTTTTCAAATATCTCATGTATGTTTTTTATACTTTGTTTCTGAATACAATTAATTTGATATGCTTATAACTGCCCTTCTACTCCTGTCAGGATAACTTCAAATAGGACTAAGCAGTGACCTTGAAATTTAGAAGATTATAGGTTCTTTAATTTTGTTCTAATAATGTTTTATCTCCACTATATATATGTATTATATGTGTCACTTATTTATTTATTTAAGCATTTTATTGTCAGCGCCATTTCATTTAAATTTTGCTTACATTTTCAAGAAACCCATTGTATATATATATATATATATATATATATATATATATATATATATATATATATATATATATATATATATATGTATATATATGTATATATATATGTATATATATATATATATATATATATATATATATATATATATATATATATATATATATATATATATATATAAAACACTTTAGTCCCCATGAGAGCAGTGGGTGGAATTGGATCATAAGTTTTAAGACTTCTGCTGCAGCAGCGCAGCTTTATTCTGCATCAGCATGTAGCATTAAAGTCTCTGTTAATGTGAATGTGCAGCTGATTCTCAGTGTGTATATTTGCATCAGTCTACACTCACAGTAATAACATTATTAAGTCTACACACACTAGTAATGTACCTGCTTCTTTTCATTTCCTGTAAGAGACCTGGGTGGAAATATTGGCAATTTTCTGATCTTGAGGCTAGTTTTGGATCTGGCGTTGAGTTAGTGCTTTTGGGCCTTGCACCGATGGAAACTGGAGAGGGACATTTGTAATAGAGCAGGCTTCATCCAGTGATGGGACTAGGGCTAGTTGTTTTATTTCTATCTATCTATCTATCTATCTATCTATCTATCTATCTATCTATCTATCTATCTATCTATCTATCTATCTATCTATCTATCTATATATATATATATATATATATATATATATATATAAATATATATATATATATATTTCATATGTGGCTATCAGGGTAACACTTCAGATCAGGGAACTTATATATTTAAGTGTTTTCCCTCAGTAAACTCCTAATTTGCTGCTTACTGATGGTAAGTAAGGTAGTTGTTGTAGTAATTATGTTTAGATACAGGGTAGGGTTAAGGGATCTAGAATATGGCCATGCAGAATAAAGCATTAATATGTGCTTTATAAGTATTAAGAAACAGCCAATATGCTAGTACTATGTATGCTAATAAGCATGTTCCCTAATCTAAAGTGTTACCTATGTTAACAAATATAAAACCACAATGAGATGCTTTCAACCTGTCAGTTTTATTGTTTGTCTTTGTTCTGTAGCTTGACATCACTGTTCTATGGAGAACAAAGTGAGAAGGAGAAAACCCCGTCAGAATCCAGCGCATCAGACTCAGAGACCAAGGACATGGTGAGCACATCAAACACATGTTTTGTGGTTTGATCGTGCAGAAACAGGATCTTTGTTGGAAGTTACCACACCTGGCAGTGAGAAACCCCACTGAGCCTTGTCCTTATCAACAACTCCTCTGCTTAGAAAAGAATAAAAGCATGAGTACAGCTAATATATTGTGTTTTAATGTCATCAATCATCTTTACGGTGATGCGAATTTACTGCTGCTGTACCTTAAACACATACAGAGGCAAAAATAAAGTTCAATCTGTCGACATGGATTAGTCAGCCGATGTTACGAAGAAGAGCTGATGTCATATAAAAGAGCCTGTGCACTTAGACGCTATTTTCTTTTATGCACACTATCTGTCCATTTATATTCTGACCTCACTCTGTCTCCTTTTATTTTATGTGCAATGACGGTTCAAGTCATCACAGCCACGTTAAAGATACTGCATGCATCTGCATGTTTTTTTCCACTTGTCACGTTATCCGTGTTCACTTAAAAGACAAATGATTCTCACAGATGCTAAGCTAGCCAGACACCCTCTATATTTTTTATATGCCAGATCTTTTTATGACATGTTGTCTTCCCTGCCTCTCTTTATAGGGCTTCTGCTCCTGGCTCACATCCCTGTACCACATGAAGTAAGTGTGCAAGGAGTGCGTGGTGATGTCATCAACCAGAGTCCTGTTTGCTCGTGTCATATCTCATTAAGAAAAGAAAGCACAGGGTGAAGGTAGACCGGGCACTTTACTGGGCACGCTCGAAGGCCTTTCAGAACTATTAACCAGACTCTAGTCTGGTTAAACTGAGAGTGAAACTGAGAGTTTCCTCGCTCTGTGTGAGGCGAGGCCAGAGAGGGGTGTGTGTGTTTGTGTTTTTGTGTGAATGAGGGTGCCTTGTAATCATAAAAGCCCCCCCACGCCTTTATGTATTTGTGTGGTCTTTTATAAAGGCCTGTACACATAATGTTGACCGAAGCCAATAACTTATTGGAAACACATTGAAAACTCTCACAGAGAGTGTGTTTGCTTTTTAGTGCAACTAGTGCAGATCTATCAAAACAAAAGTTGTTGGTTTATTTCTTGTAGAATGCACATGGGTCATTAATATGTCGATATGTCAAATATATATATGTGTGTGTGTGTGTGTGTGTGTGTGTGTGTGCCACGTGGTCTTTCTCATGTTGGTTTCATGTGGTTTTGAAAAACTTGAATATACACTAACCTCAAAAGTTTGGGGTCGGTAAGATTTCTAAATGTTTTTGTTGTATATGCTCACCAGAAATACAGTGAAAACAGTCATTTTGTGAAATATGATTACAATTTAAAACAACTGCTTTCTATTTTGAAATATTGTAAAATATAATTAGGTAAAGCTGAATTTTAAACAGCTTCAATTTAATGACTCTAAAATGTCATGTAATGTACAGTAACCAAGTAATGAAAGTATGAACACATTACCATGTGAGAGAACATACATCATAATTTTCCAAAAACAAATGTAAATATATTTTTCAGTGTAAAAAGTATGCTTTGCAAATATCATGAATAACTAATTCATAAATATCTGTACTTTATAGAGAGTTGCACCACATTACATTTTACAACCTGAACTAAACCTTTTTATAAACCTTGAAATCTGATATTTTAAGAGATTTATCGAGCTTGTTATGAGTGTCTGTTTTTTTTTGTTTTGTGTTTTTTTTTTTTTTTTTGTCTTTTGTTTTGTTTCGATTTTTGTCTTTTTTCTTTTTCTTTTTGTTTTGTTTTCAATTTGGTTCAGTTTTCATTTGTTTCTGCATGTTGGTTGAACCACAATAACAGAAAATGCCAAAATCCAAAATAGTGCTTTCTTTCTTTCTTTCTTTCTTTCTTTCTTTCTTTCTTTTTTTCTTTCTTTCTTTCTTTCTTTCTTTCTTGCTTTGCTTTTTTTCTTCATTACAATATTAGGACATTGGACAATATTAGGTTACAAATGATTTTTAAATTGATTTGCATGTTTGAATTCTATGTTGTTTGTATGTTATATAAACAAATGAATAAGAAAAAAAAAGAAGTGCATTAAGTTGTTGACCTGTATACTCATCCAATATAAATTTGAATAAAAATGCAATTGTAAATATTTTCTTAGTAAAAACTTTTGTCCTTATTCTTCCCGTAGGGATGAAGAGATCCGCAGTAAATGTGGCATTGATGCGATCACGTACCTGTCTTTCCAGCGTCACATTATCCTGCTCATGACGGTGGTGTGTTTGCTGTCGCTCACCATCATCTTGCCTGTCAACCTCTCTGGAAACCTCCTAGGTACCTCCACCAGATCCAGAACTGCTTGGTTACTGCTCTAGTGATGCTCAGCCATAGAGGATTCATGACAACAGACACAACACGTTTGGTATCCAGGAAAAGGCCGTACATTTTATTACAACGTGCATCATTACATCTCATTTCATCAGTGTGCTTGCACCTTAAAAAAAAAACTTTATAGAACAATCTCATGAATTAGTTTTGACCGATTGTTGGAGTATCAGAGTTCCACTCTTAGAAATGACTCTCTTGAAAAGCTTAAATGCACGGATGGCATATTCTGAAATTTATCTAAAGCAAAAACTTAAAATAAAAATAACAACATAAAAACATAAAAATTAATACTTTCTTAAAACCTGTAAATACGACATCATAGGTTAATTTCTTAAGTGTCAGAAATTGATCTGTGGTTCTTTTAAAATACTGACAATGTTTGGATTGGAGCAGGGGCGTAGATTACGCGGGGGACGTGTCCCCCCACTTTTATCATCACGGAAATTCGTCCCCTGCACTTTTTCGGGCAAGTGTGTTCGTATAGAGGTTTTCAAGAGCTGGTGTGAATAAATATAGATTTAAACTCAAAGAGACAGGATAGTCTGCGCATGACCTGATGTTTTTTACCAAGAAGGCAAGATGAACGTCACAGAGCGCTAAACTCTCCTGCAGTGTGTGTGTGTGTGTGTGTGTGTGTGATTTCTGTCCCCCTCACTTCTGAAAAGATGGCTACGCCCCTGGATTGGAGTACTAGTGTAGTTCATACTGCACAGTATATACTGTGTATATAATAATCAAACAGTAATATCACATATAATCAGTTTAAACATTATCATTCCACATCTTTATCGCATCATTTTATTATGTGAAATCTTTAATTCAGCAAGAGGGGTACATCTGTTATCTAAATTGTTATTTTAAATACAGATTTGTGCAAAAATATCTAAAAATATCTGTAAAAAAAAATCAAGGCTGATATGGCTGCATTTTAGCTCATTCATAACACTGGACATATTCTATATGATTTATACTTGTTAGCAAACCTACTTTGTTGTATACAGTTTAATGTATACTGTGGTAAGAGTAGAACAGAAGGTAGCATGCTATTCCAAACATATGCATTGCTCTTTTATTTTGAGCAGTCCAGTACTTTTTCCTCAGCAGTGGTGTGAGTTATGACTGAATAATTACAGACACCAAACCTACTTCTTTTGTTTGCTGCTATTGATATAGAAATGAACCTTAATTAACACACTTATCCTTAAATATATCAGTGAGTGAGATGTTTCTTTATCCCCAAAATCTTTTGTGTCAACGGTGGCTTACTGGTTAGTGTAATGTATCAAAGTCGAAATAATCATTATTTTAAATTATAATAATACTTCATTATACCAGTATATGTTTTTTATTCTTTTTTTAGGAAACTTAAGAAACAAATACAAGAAGTCTGACCCACCCCAAACTTTTTGACGGCCATGTGCATTTTCTGTACTGGGAATTGGAGAAATCTTTTTTTAACAAGTTCAAATGCATGAAATGTTGAGAGCTCTACTATAAAGCTTGGAGAAGGTCTAACAGTTGTGCATGGTTTTGCAGATGCAGGTTCTGTGTGGGCCTGTCGATGAATGACTCTAGGAAAAGCCTGGGAAAACTCTTGAAGATGTAGAAGGGCTCAGTCTTAACCCTCCATTAGTGGACGTGTGTAAAAGCGTAATTCAGACCACCCTACAGTGTTTGAAGACGCTTGGGTTGCACGATGGAGGGTTAGAAGGGCCAAGTTAAATATGGGAAAGGCCTTGACTGTCCACGCCACAAGAAGAGCATTGTTAAAAAAGCCACTAGCTTTACCTCATGTTGTTTTCAGACCTGCAATAAGCTTCTCGTGACTTTCATACGACCTTGGTGGCAGAAGTTTACTGTGGCTCTCTAAAAGCGTTAAATGTGGATGTGTGGTAGACCAGTTTGTGGTACAGCTTTGGGGCCGGCTGGTTAAAACAGGGTGGGGGTTTTGACGCTTACAGTCATCTCTATGTAACTATTTGACACTGAATTTGTGAAATAAATTGGCACATTCACAAATTTCTCATAGCAGCCAAACCCAAAGCATAATGATTATGGTGTAGAGAGGTTTTTTTTATTATTTATTACCCATTCAGTTTGCACTGTACCACACAGGCCTCAAATTACTTTCAGAGTTTCATTTTTGACACTGGTATGTGAGGAGTGCATGAAATGTTACACAAGTTGTTTATTTCTGTGCTTTTCAGGAGATAACCCACAGAATTTCGGCCGAACAACAGTGGTTAATGTTCCTGCACAGTAAGTTTGTTTCTTATGACGAATGTAGAGCTGTAAAGCATAACCTTGTTAACTATGTAGATATTTATGAAGTTGTTGGCGTGATTTTAATAACTCTCTTTTCTTTGTGCATTAGGAATGCCTTTCTGTGGCTGCACAGCATCTTTGCTCTGCTGTATTTTGTGATCACAGTGCTGTGTATGGCCCATCATTCCTCACGACTGGAATACAGAGAAGATGCGAAGGTTGGTGGACAGCTGTTTTCATGTTCATGTGTCACCACAACTCATTTCTGCTCCATAAATGGCATAAATGCTTTCAACAGTGCTTACAAGCCGAGTGAGTGCATCCCATGAAAAAATGTTCAGGTCTAAAATATGCTTTATTTGTTTTTTAATTACATATCATTTAGAATCTATTTATTTTTATATAAATATATGAGTATTATGTATATATATATATATATATATATATATATATATATATATATATATATATATATATATATATTGCATTAAAACTCAAACATGTGCACTTACACATTTCCATGGATTTTAAAGGTTCTTCATTAAAAAACATGCATGAAAAGAAAGAACCTGTTTCTACAAATGTGTAGTGTTCACCACTCACTCTCAACTTTGATTTATTATTACTGCAGGTGGCCAGAACTTTAATGATAACTTCAGTTCCCAGAGAAATCTCTGATCCCGGCCTGATCACCAAACACCTGCAGTGAGTAAAGAGCACGGATCTGTGATGCACAGATTACAACTACTGCTTGATCTCCATACTTCAGCGTATCAGATATTAAATGTCAACTCCACCGAGGGCATTCATTTTCTCACTTATTTAAAAGCCAGTCTCTCTTCTCTTCTCCAAACAGTGAAGCCTACCCTAGCTGCACCGTCACAGACATCCGGTTCTGCTTCGATGTCCAAAAACTGATGAAGCTGGACTCCGAAAGGTCATTTGCGTTTGCATATCTCCTGCATGTCATAGAGCTGAGTCTCACAAATAATCCATAATTAAATAATTAAACCGTATTAAAACTATATATCAGGCGAAAAGCTATGAAAGGAAGGCTGTACTTCACAACCAAGTCTCAGAAGGAAGGCAGGATCATGATAAAGACTCACCCCTGTGCGCAGATCTTCTGCTGTGATATATGTGGCTTTGAACAGGTAAATGTTCCTCACACACTCATGATAGTTATCAGAATGAATGCCTGTAGTGTGGCTGGTACTGCACCTCCTCATGCTGGCCACTGGAGACCACTACACACCAACTATCAATCATGGACCACTCTTCAAGGAGATGTGATACGCATCTCTCGTTGTCTTCTCGTCAGGTGGATGCAGAGCAGTATTACAGTGAACTGGAGGAGAAGCTGACAGATGAGTTTAATGCAGAGAAGAACCGTATCTCTATGAAGAGGCTGGGCATTGCCTTTGTTACCTTCAGAGATGAGAGAATGACTGCAGTGTAAGTCTTGTGGATAAATGGCTGATTATTGAGGTTACATTACGGAAAATCAACATTATGTATATATATATATATATATATATATATATATATATATATATATATATATATATATACAGTACAGACCAAAAGTTTGGACACACCTTCTCATTCAAAGAGTTTTCTTTATATTCATGACTATGAAAATTGTAGATTCACACCGAAGGCATGAAAACTATGAATTAACACATGTGGAATTATATATGGAATTATATACATAACAAAAAAGTGTGAAACAACTGAAAATATGTCATAATCTAGGTTCTTCAAAGTAGCCACCTTTTGCTTTGATTACTGCTTTGCACACTCTTGGCATTCTCTTGATGAGCTTCAAGAGGTAGTCACCTGAAATGGTCTTCCAACAGTCTTGAAGGAGTTCCCCGAGAGATGCTCAGGCACTTGTGGCCCTTTTGCCTTCTGTCTGCGGTCCAGCTCACCCCTAAACCATCTCAATTGGGTTCAGGTCCGGTGACTGTGGAGGCCAGGTCATCTGGCGCAGCACCCCATCACTCTCCTTCTTGGTCAGATAGCCCTTGATGCATTCAGTGTGACCCTAAAATATTCATAGTCATGAAAATAAAGAATACTCTTTGAATCAGAGTTTGTCCAGAGTTTGTCCAACTTTTGGTCTGTACTGTATGTATGTGTGTGTGTATATATATGTGTGTGTGTGTGTGTGTTTTCTGATTTAGTTTACAAAATAATTTTGAATATCCAGTAGAAAGTATAGATAGATCCTGAGCTAATTAGCAGGGAAAATAAGGCAAAACTTATCTTTAAAGGGGAAGTTCACCCAAAAATAAATGATGTCATAAGATTTTTGTTCATCTTCAAAATTTCTAAAAATTAAGGATTTCTGTCCCTTCATTGAATGTCCAGTCCACCAAAATGTTTTAAATAAATTCAAACTTCAATAAGTAAATCATAAAATGAATCCATATGAAACGAGTGGTTTAATCCAAGTATATATAAATACTGATCAATGCACATACTGTACATGGAGCACATCAAATATGATAAACCAATGCATCAATCCAAGGAAATGTTGTATTTTAAACTCCTTTTTACCAAACCTTTGCATCCTGCTGTATAACACCCATTATATTGTATAAAATAATAAACAGCTTTATATATAAGTTTATACAACTGTTAATTCTGGTCCTGACCTTTGATAGGTCAATCCAGTGTGTTAAAAACCATATTATAGTAGTCAGTAGTCTGCTCTGTAGACTATATTCACACTCACATGCCTTATTGCTGGAGTGCATGCACCTCTTTTACAGTCTGTGCTTATATTTGTGTAGTATTGTGAAAGACTACAGCCGAGCTCGCTGCCGCCACAGACCCCAGCAGTCCAGCATTACCACGGTGGTCCGGTCCCATCAGTGGGGCGTTTCTTACGCCCCGGCCCCTAATGACATCATCTGGTGAGTCGAAATGATAGCCACATCTTTATCTTAAAATAGAAAAAAAGTATAGAAATAACCACAGTGAGGTTATTCCTTTTCAATGACCTGGATTTACTATGTTTTATATGATGTTTTATTTAAGTTTTTTTTTTTTTTTTTTTTTTAAGTGATCTGCAAGCTGAAGTCATATATATTTTATTTTTCATGACATGCTTTGTTCCAGACCATTACACTTGGATTCGAGAGATGAAATTGGATGAATTAAATCTCAATCTGAGTGTGTTCCTAGACAGCCACTGTGAAAGCCATTATATCTCTTACATAATATGTGTTGAGAATCATATATTGAGTGAGTGTGAGTGTGTGTGGGTGTGTGGGGGGTGGGGGGGCGGGGGCAGTTTCAACCTGTCTTTCTGCTGGACAAATGTGTGTGTGTGCGTGTGTGCATGCGTGCGTTTGTCTGAATTCAAGACTTTCTTTTTTATGGATATAAGCTCTTCTAGCACGTTTGCTTCTTATTAAAGCCATTTATCGAAGTGTGAATGTGCATTCAATGTGCATTCAAAGAGTAAATGGTTTTGCAATTTTGGAAAATTCCTCAGTGGAAACAATTACTTCTGAAAGGTATTTGTTTATTCCTAATTCATGCTGTTACGCTTTTCATGTGCACTGGTTACTTAAAGGAATAGTTCACTAAAAATTATATTTCCTTTTGTGGTAAACAGTATAATATATATATAGATCTGGAAGACCAGATGTCCAGCTAAACCAACTGAACATCAGTTTGGTCAGTTTTAGGAGACCAGCTTAGTTTTTATTTCGTTTTTCTTCCTATTTATGTAATAGTTGCTGAACATCCCACTTATTCTCGGAGAGCACACACTGTCTGTCCTGTAACTGTAGTTGAGACCTTGTTGTGTTGATTGGTGCCTATGTTCGTCCAGGGAAAATCTGTCAGTGTGTGGTTCTCGCTGGTGGCTCCGCTGCGTCCTGCTCAACATCCTGCTCTTCCTCTTGCTCTTCTTTCTCACGACCCCTGCTATCATCGTAAACACCATGGACAAGTTCAACGTCACCCGGCCAGTAGAAAGCTTAAGGGTCAGTGACCATCAAAGCAGTTTTACAACTGTCCTGCTGTATCACACAACATTAGAATGTAAAATAAATCTGAAAGTGCTTTTGTGTGTGGTTTTCGGAAGTCGAATGTTTTGAATCTGATCTTTTACTGTCTTCTACTCGTCTAGAACCCAGTTATTACCCAGTTCTTGCCCACCCTGCTCCTGTGGGCCTTTTCCATTCTCCTGCCCTTCATTGTGTACTATTCCTCTTTCTTTGAGCACCACTGGACCAGGTATGATGCCGTTTCCATCATCTGACTTCAAAGTCAGACTTTTGTGGAAAGTCTACTACAGTTTTCGGGATTCTTTATTTTTAGGAAGTTCAAAATAGTTCATTCAAAATACTTGTTTTATTCATATTTCATAATTTCGCTATAGTTTTAACTTGGAAATCGGCATAAATTAAAGGCCGTACAAATACTACCATAATGCATAAAAACCTTTAAAGTTAACAAATGTATTATAATTGACATTAAAATAGTGAGAATGTGATTTTCTTGCATTGTGATAATGGGAATTTGGGGAAGGTGTTGCTTGATTCATAACTGTGAACATTGCACACACACAAATAATAAATTCATGAAGCAGCTCAGGCCTAAATTCCTAACGCAGTCCCAACATTCCTCACACATACACATTTATTAAAGGGACACACATACACGCGTACATTTAATTAAATGAAAATTCTGTCATTATTTACTCACCCTCATGTCATTCCAAGCATATGCAAAAGAAGAATGTTTTGGTTCACATCGACTTCTTATGAATCTTATGGAGGAAAAAAAAACACTAAGACGTTTAAGCATCAAAATTAATCACACAGGTTTGAAACGGCATGAATGTAAGTAAATGATGACAGAAATTTCATTTTTTGGATGAATTATCCATTTAATCAACCTGTACAAACCTATACAATCATACACATACACAGTCCTATATACATATGATGTTTTAGCAGAAGTATGGCGACCCAAAGACCAGTGTAAGTTTGTGCTGTGTAAGTTCGGTAGTTGTATTTGCAGTGCAGCTGCAATATATTGCATAAACATGTTCATATCTGTGCACAAACATATTGCATAACTGCAGAACAACCCCCAACCCAGTCTCCCACCCACCCATGCACAACACGTTTACACGGTGTCCCTCTCTCTTGAGCTCTCTGCTTGCCTCTCCAGGCTTGTTGTCATAGTGATCACAACAAGGGAATAATCATATGCACACCGGCGGCGTCTTTCACAGAGTCACATTATAGCTCATGTGGATCAAACCCTCATGTATATTGTGCAACTGCAGAACCTGCGGCACTTGAGGATCTGTTGTCTTTACAGTGGAAACACTGATGATTAATATGCACAACATCAATCAACTTAATACATTTCCTTTTTTTATTATGAAATATGTCACTTAATTGGGTTGCCAACGCAGTTTTATGCTGACTTTAACCACAAACAGTCTGTCTAGTAGAAGAACTGGTGTGAAAATGGAAAAGAAAGGAACGGTAAACCATGTAACGATTAAAATGTATTTATTATTTCTAGGGCCGGGACTCGATTAAAAAAATTAATCTAATTAATTAGAGGCTTTGTAATTAATTAATCAAAATTAATCGCATTTTAATCGCATATAAATATTTGACCTGAGAACAGTGAGAAGTAATTTTTTTTCACATGGTTTTTAGTATACCATTGATTAATGACTGAATATATAAGCTTAAGCAACAAAATATTGTTTATTTTTGTTCAACCAAGTCTAGCAGACCAGTGCATTTTTGCCATGAAGTGTAGCAATAGCATATTTAGAAACAATTTAGAAATAGTATATTTCAGAAATTCAGGAAGCTTATAGGTGCTGGAACCTTCTGTAAAGTGTTTTTTTAAGTAAAACACAATACTGTCAATTACATTCAGAACATTGGAAACACTGACTATTAGAAAACATCTCTCTGTTGCTTCAGAGGCCATAACATACTAAGTCCAACTCTCAATAACCTTGGCCAAAACATAAACTGTTGCACCAACAAAATAATACATAGTTCAACATAAAGTGTAAAGTCCACGCTAGCTGCTACATGTTTTGCGTTGAGGTGATACTTGAGGTTCGATGTGCTTCGGTGATATGCGAACGCTAGTTGGTGCTCCAGTATAATCGGTCCGCCAAAACTCATCCAGTGAGAAACGTTCCGCGGTGCAAAAATAAGTTATTAAAAATGCGGGATTTTTTTTTTCTGTAATTAATTAATCTTAGTTAACACGTTATTTTTTTGTGTAATTAATTAATCTCAATTAACGCATTAAAGTCCCGGCCCTAATTATTTCATATATTTATTATAGTTGCTTGGTTCAGTTGTAATGTATGTGTGTAATGTGTGTCTCTTTCAGGTCCGGTGAGAATCAAGTCACTATGCATAAATGCTTTCTTCTGCTTGTCTTCATGGTAATCATTCTGCCATCACTGGGTCTATCCAGGTAAACATCCTATAATTGTAAACCTGTGATTATATGCTATAATAACAATCAATAAAAGCATTTCAATAAAATTGACATTTCATTAGCAAGTAAAAAAAATGTCATTTTGTCTTTAAAAAAAACAAAAAAATTCCCTTAGATACAGTACAACATATGTATGTGGGTCAATGATAAACAAGGATGTCCTACTTATGCCAATTTCAGTCTTTTAATGAGGCTATTTTCTTTTCTTTTTTTTTTCAGTTCACAGACAGATAGATCACCTTAAAATTACGTAATAGACAATTCCTTTTTATGAACCTCATTTTAAATATGTTTCAATTATAGCAAGCATATGTTTTAACTCACACAACATAAAACAAAAGATAAAGGCTTTGAGTATGTATCCAAACACTTTGTGGCTAGCGAACATTAATGGATAATTTTCATAGTTAATAACTCTGCTAGGACACCTGCTTGACCTTGAGGAGAACTGGCATCATATATATTTTTGGTAGCCACTGTATATATAATGTACAGTATTATACATTATATATCTTCTTGTCTGCTCCCCAGCTTGGATTTGTTCTTCAGGTGGCTCTTTGACATCCACTTCCTGGATGAAACAGATGTGAAGTTTCAGTAAGTTCTTACTGTTGCTGAGATCTACAGATGTTGGTTGGTTTATTTAGTTGCATAATTCGTTGAGACCTACAAACCGATCTGTTTTCCCTCAGATGTGTGTTTTTGCCTGATAACGGAGCTTTTTTTGTGAACTACGTGGTCACGTCGAGTCTGATCGGAACGGTCATGGAGCTTCTGCGTATTCCTGCTCTACTGGTGTACTCTGTTCGCCTCTGCTTTGCCAAATCTAAAGCTGAGCGCATCCACGTTAAAAGAGTGAGTGAGTCCATGTAGTTGAGTTGTGATTGAAGGATCTTATGGCTAAAGGCTTCATTTATTTGATCAATTGTATCTGATCGCAATTGTCCAAAGTCCCTAATGGGATAGTTTCCCCAAGGAAAGGATAACTCTTTGATTATTTATTCACATTCATGTCATTCCAGATGCATACGGTGTTACTTTTTCTGTGGAACACTAAAAGAGACTGTTTGAAGAATCTTCACTCTGCTCTTTTCCATACAACGACTCTTCATTGGCATTGTCAAGAAATGGCAATAAAGATCACTAACAACCTGTTTCTCCATTCTCATCCTCAGAGTCAGGCCTATGAGTTTCAGTTTGGTCTTGAGTATGCCTGGACCATGTGCATATTTTCAGTCAGTATGACCTACAGCATCACCTGCCCCATCATTGTTCCTTTTGGTGAGTCTGTGTAGTTTTAACTTTATTATTTGACAACAAACAGGCTTTTCTTTAAGTACTTTTTCCGCTCCTCTATTCATCTTTTTCCCCCAGTTTGAACTCAGATCCAATTGTCAATCGTCTACAGTGCACCGTTTGTGTTATATTTTTTCTTTTCCTCTCATTTTCTCAGTTCCTTTTTACCCACAGCTCTCTTTGATTTTTCCCGTCAGTCTTGATTTCTACCTCTGTGCGTGTTGTAATACCTCGTTCCCATCGTCAGTCAGTGTGTGGGCGTCTGAGCCGTATCTCCAACTGCATCTCAGTATCACAGTGTGACATGGCCATTAGGTGTGAACCCGCTGTATGCTTCCAGACGCTCTGACCCGTCTAGCCGAGATCCAGACGCCCACACCACGCCTGTTCTGTCACCAATACAGACCATGACTGTTTATTTACTATAGGCTCACATCCATCATCGTGATTTTTTACCTAGTTCTGAATTCAGTTGGCAACTTGCACTCACTGTGTGGTCTATGTAAACGGGTATACATATAAATATTATACCTGAGAAGATGCATACAAGGACAGGAACACTACGTACAAAATGACTTTACCTGCAAAGCATTGCTGCTGGGCCATCTGAAAAGCACTTTAAAAAATGTCAGTGTAATTGAAAGCTCAGAGATTATCTGATAACTTCAGTTCATTTGTTCACTTCGCAGGGTTGCTGTACCTTGTACTGAAGCACATGGTAGATCGCTATAATATCTACTATGCCTATTTACCCACAAAGCTCAGCCAGCGGATCCATTCGGCCGCCATCAGTCAAGTGGTGGTGGCGCCCATTCTTTGCATGTTCTGGCTGCTGTTCTTCTCTGTGCTCAGACTGGGTAGGTTCACACAGAAACATCATGCCTTATATATATATATATATATATATATATATATATATATATATATATATATATATATATATATATATATATATATGTATATATATATATATATATATATATATATATATATATATATATATATATATATATATATATATATATATATATAGCCATGACTGTCACACTTGATCAATTAAATGCATCCTGTGTACAAATATTAATTTCTTTAAAAAAAAATTTGACTGGCAGTGTATATAAATGTGTAGGCCTGATTAAACTGATATTGATAGTAATAGTCTAAAGCCCTTAATGGGATAGTTTCCCCAAGAAAAGGATAATTCTTTGATTATTTATTCACATTCTTGTCTTTCCAAATGCATACACTGTTAAAGGGATAGTTTACCCCAAAATGAAAATTACCCCATAATTTACTCACCCTCAAGCCATCCTAGATGTATATGACTTTATTCTTTAAAATAGATCCAATCAGAGTTATATTAAAAATGTCCTGGCTCTTCCAAGCTTTATAATGGCAGTAAAAGGGTGTTATTTTTCAAAAAAAAAAAAAAAAGTCAGATAAAGCACATCCATCCATCATAAAAAAAGTGTTAAGGATCACTCGGGAGGCTGAGGAGTAACAGATAGAATGGTTTATTGAACAGACACAAGCAGAGGAGCAGGTTGTGTAGGATTGAGTGAGAGGATGGATCCGTGCAGGCTGGGTGAAGACGTCAGAGGAGGAAGGTGAATCACACACACACACACTAGGGATCTGGATCTTCGGAGAATCGCTGGAGAGAGGTAAGTAGAAGAAGAGTTAGTCCTTAGAGTTAGCATACAGGTAAGACCTTGTCGCGAACGAGACCGGACATCGATTGAGTGTGTGTGTGTGGTTGTGATTGAGTGGAGGTGGAACCTGGCGTGTTTGTAACAGTACCCCCCTCCCCACGGCTCCTGAGGGCCGGGGACCCCGACGACGTGGTGGACGTCCTCTTCCCCTGGGAGCTGGTCGGTCAGGATGATTGGAGTGGAAGGTATCAAGTAAGATCAAGGATGTCGTTGTTTGGGACCCAGGAACGTTCCTGTGGATTGTATCCTTCCCAGTCCACTAGGTATTCCAGTTGTCCACCACGCCGCCGGGAGTCCAGGATGTCACTAACAGGCTGTGCCGTCGTCTAGGAGGAGTGGAGGAGGGGCTTCGGCTTCGCCAGGTTCTGTGGAGGGAGAGAAATAAGGATGGTGAGGTTTAAGGAGAGACACATGGAATGTGGGGTGAATCCGGTACTCAGGGGGTAACTGGAGTTTGTATGTGACCGGATTGATCTGCTAGAGGATGGTGAATGTGCCAATGAATCTGGGACTGAGCTTGCGGCAGGGCAGACGCAGGCGGATGTCCCGGGTGGACAGCCAGTCCTTCTGACCGGGTTGGTACGTAGGGGCCTCTGATTGGCGAAGGTTGGCTGTCATTCTACGTCTGTGTAATGCCCGCTGGAGTTGGTGGTGTGCCGTGTCCCAGACCCTCTCGCTCTCCCGGAACCAGTAGTCGATGGCGGGGACATCCGATGGTTCACCTGACCAGGGGAATAGAGGTGGTTGGTAGCCAAGTACGCACTGGAATGGAGTGAGTACTCGGCCAACCAAAGGAACTGGTTCCAGGAGTTCTGGTGGCCGTGACAGAAGGTACGGAGGAAGCATCCAATCTCCTGAACCTTCCTCTCCGTCTGCCCGTTTGAGTGGGGATGGTACCCGGAGGACAGGCTGTTGGCCACACCTAGGATTGAGTGGAAAGCCTTCTATACCCAGAAGATGAACTGGGGGTCTCGGTCCGAAGTACCTGAAGACATGATTGAATAACAGTTCAGCCGTTTCCATGGCTGTGGGCAGACCCTTCAAAGGAAGAAGACGACAGGATTTAGAAAATCTATCCACAATGACAAGAGAGCAGGTATTGTTATCTGAAGGAGGGAGATCGGTTATGAAATCCACCCCTAGGTGTGACCTAGGGATTGGGAACGGGCAGAGGATGGAGTTTGCCTGATGGAAGATGGCAAGGGCTTTTGGATATGGCGCAGCTTGTACATCCATACAGCGTACCTCACATACCTCCTGACATCCGAGGCCATGTTGGGCCACCAGAATCGTTCCTTCAGCAACGAGAGGGTTTCATTGACCCCCGGGTGACCAGTGCCAACCGATGTGTGAGCGGAGTGAATGAATGGAGTGTGCTGTGTCCTGGGAATATACTAAAGTCCCGGTGGGCAACCTGGCAGGGTGTTGGTGGTAGGGTCAGTAGGAGGAAGAGTCTCTGTGGACCAGGTAATAGGAGAGACGATGACTTTTTCTGGAAGAATGGTTTGTGGAGTTTTGGCATTCTCTTGGGGGGCGTAACACCTGGAAAGGACGTCAGCCTTCACGTTTTTCACCCCTGGGCGGTATGAGATGGTGAAATGGAAGCGGTTAAAGAATAATGGCCAGCGGGCTTGTCTCGGATTTAATCTTTTAGCCACTCGAACATATTCTAAATTCTTATCATCTGTGAGGACCAGAAAGGGGTGTTTGGCTCCCTCCAGCCAATGCCTCCATTCCTCCAAGGCCAGTTTGATGGCCAACAGTTCCCGGTTGCCAATATCATAGTTGACTTCCACCGGGTTGAGTTTCCGGGAGAAGAAGGCGCATGAGTGGAAGCGACTGGGATTCCCCTGCTGCTGAGAAAGGACCGCTCCCATTCCGGTGGTCGAGGTGTCGCCTTCCACGACGAAGGGTCGGTCGGGATCAGGATGGACCAGGAGTTGGGCGGTCGTAAAGGCCTCCTTAAGGGTGTGGAAGGCCTCTGTGGTGGCAGGAGTCCAGGAGAGAGATTTGGGTTTGTTACGGAAGAGACTGGTGAGAGGGCTGGTGATGGTACTGAAGTTTTGTATAAACAGTCTATAGAAGTTGGCAAAGCCAAGGAAATGCTGTAACTCCTTGATGGTGGTTGGAGTGGGCCAATCTCTGATGGCGTTTACCTTCCCCTCGTCCATCCGAATGCCACTGCTGCTAATGTTGTATCCAAGGAACGGCACTGAGGGCTGATGATAAGAGCACTTTTCGGCCTTGAGATACAGTTGTCAGGCCCTCAGATGTTGCAGGACCTCCGCAACGTGGCGTTGATGTTCTGCCAGGCTCCGGGAGTAGATGAGGATATCATCAATGTAAACTAGGACGAACTTGTGGAGGAACTCCCGGAGCACCTCGTGGATGAAGTCCTGGAATACTGAGGGGGCGTTAACAAGTCCATACAGCATCACGCAATATTCATAGTGGCCAGCAGGGGTTATGAAGGTGGTCTTCCCTCTTGTATCCGGATGAGGTTGTAGGCGCTTCGGAGGTCCAACTTGGTGAACACAGTGGCACCACAGAGATGAAAGCCACAGTAAGACGATAGGAGTCCAACAGCATGGGTTCACTGGATGGTTCTGGGGAGCTGAAGGCCTCTGGTCGGCAGAGTGGCGTAGAGGAATACGCCTGGCCCTGGTGCTCTTCTAAGCACTACTGCATTGACAGACATTTTCCCCTGTTTGAGATTATACAGCTTCTCACCAATGGAAGAGTCCCAGGCGGGTTTGCCTAAAACTTCACGGAAATGGTAGATGAAGCTAGAATAAGACTGGATAACTGGGTTATTTTGAGTCCATATAGAATCTGCCCACAGTAGTGCTTTACCTTGCAGTTGAGAAATTACAAAGGCTACCTTAGATCTGGGGGGTACAAGTGCGGTTGCATCTCCAGGACCAGCGTGCATTGTAGGAGGAAACTGCTGCATTCCTCTGCCGAAACAGAGTAGGGCACTGGCCGGGCCATGGGACTGGTGTGAATGGAAGGTGAGGAAGTGCAGGAGCAGGTTGTGTAGGATTGAGTGAGAGGATGGATCCGTGCAGGCTGGGTGAAGACGTCAGAGGAGGAAGGTGAACCACACACATGCACACTGGGGATCTGGATCTTCAGAGAATCGCTGGAGAGAGGTAAGTAGAAGAAGAGTTAGTCCTTAGAGTTAGCATACAGGTAAGACCTTGTAGCGAACGAGACCGGACATCGATTGAGTGCGTGTGTTTGGTATTAATGGTGCTGAGGTGATTGGGTGGTGATGAGGATCAGGTGGATGTGATCAGTATTCCAGTGAGGGCGTGCGTAGTGATTGAGTGGAGGTGGAACCTGGCGTGTTTGTAACAGGGGGGTTAATAAAGACCTCCTGTAGAGAATCAATTCATTTTTGTAAAAAAAATACTCATATTTAAAACTTTATAAATGGTAATCTCTAGCTTCTGCTAACTGTTGTATGTGCATTCACAATAGAACACTGTTCTGGTGGATGACGTAGGACACAGCGTATGGTCCGGTGAAAAATTGACGAATGCGTAAGCGCAGCGGAGAGAGCAAAATGAAAAAAGAAAAGAAGAATATGTACAGAAAAATGTCTCAGGATGTCATCTATGTCATCTGCCGGAATGGAGTTCTATTGTGAACACGAGTATGGCAGTTTAGCGGAAGCTAAATTTTAAATATGGATTTTTTTCTTATGAAAACTAATCTATTTGCTACTAGAGGCCTTTATTCAGGATGGCTTGAGGGTGAGTAAATCATGGGGTAATTTTAATTTTTGGGTGGGCTATACCTCTAAGGTGATGATACAGATGGCTTTTCAGGCAATGTTGCTGAGCAATGTTGCCACCATCGGGTTTCAGTCCATTCAGTATATCCATTTTAATGAACTAAAATGAAAAATTTTTTGGAAATTATTGCTGCATTAATTTCAAATACTAAGCCACTTTGACAGTAGCTAATGAAAGCCATGAAAATCATGAAAATTGCAGTCAAGACTGTGGTCTTGTAAGTATATTTAAAAAAGTTAATTTCCAGAACCAGACCCAAATCACAAGACTAGTAATGAGACCCATACTACGGCCATGTTTATGTGGTCTTGAGAGATCTTAAGACCAAGATCGTAAAGATCAGGTCTCCAGCTCTGTCCCATATAAAAGCAAAACCTTGTGGTTTATCTCTTGTGCAGGTCCAGTGCAGCCCATCACTCTGTTCACATTCATAACTCTCTTGTGCTGTATTGCCTTCTCCTGCTTTGGCTTCTGTCTGAAAAAACTACGACCTGACAGATCGACAAGCTATCAGGTCAGTGATAAAACCTCAATCTTGATGATTTGTAGAAGCATGATGCATATGGTGGTAAAACTGTAAGTTAATGAGTAAATAGGTTCAAACCGAACTTAGAAAAAAGCAATTATATTTTTGCATTAAGCAAAACTATAGTTATGATTAGTTGAATTGTGACATGGTTTTTATGATTTTATGATCACATTTTTATTTCCAGAAATTAATGTGGACTTTCTGCAAAAATGCCACCAAAATTAAGGATATGGGAGCAAAAGGGCCCCTGTATGAGTTCTTCAATATCACACAAGCACCTGAATTTTTCAACAACTATTTTATATTGATTTTATACAGTGATTCAACAAATACGAAGTTAATGTTAAGTGATTTACATATTAAATTTCTGCTTTATTTTTCTAATGAAAATTGTTCCCAAAAAAGCCACAGCATAACCATTTTGCTTCTCCAAACAGTCCACAGTGGTGTTTTGTTACTAAATGAATCTGCATTTGTAAATGAATTGGTTGAGTGAATGATTCAATGACCCATTCATATAGGTATATCACCCAGAGTTTGATTCCCAGGGAGTGCATTAACTAAAAATTATTTAAAAAAAATATATACCTTGAATGCATTGTCACTATGTATTTGCAGTTGGCCCATCTATGTTTCATCCATAAATACTCCCAAATATGTATATAGCTTGACTTAGTTGTGTTTGGAAAACAGGAAAGTTCATGACTTTTATCTTAACAACTAGATCCATTTATCCAACGGTGCAGCCTTGAAAACACTGGGATGAAATTATTTTAGATGGGCTTTGAAAATAAGCTCTCAAAGATGATTTATTTAGGAAAATAATATCTTCAGGTGGTAAAAACCGACTGTTATTTTGTTTTGTTGCAGATGTCTGATCAGACGACAGAAGGAGGCTTCACTGATGCAGAAAGAAGCACAGTCTCCACTACAACCACAGCTAATGTACCTGTTCACCCAGTCACATCTCATTTCATTCATCCACTTTCTTTTCAAGTCCCCCTTGTGAAATTTAATTTGTCTATCTCCTCTCGTCTCTTCTAAGGCTTCCACTCACAGTGTCAAAGACACTTCACATATCACATGTTACATAAACAAAAAAAGAAGCTCTTAAGATAATGACACTCTTGCTGTCCATCTATTTACCTCTCGTTCTTTCCCTCCTCAGCTTTTTATAGCCTCGGTGTTGCTGGAGCCAGAGCTGGGCCTGACTCCCATGCCCTCTCCTGCCCACCAGAGCTACGGCACCATGGGGAACAGCCAGAGTTCAGTGCATGACGCCGAAGGGGTAGAGGAGAAGGATCTGGAAGAAACTTTGGAAACTGAACTCAAGGATGATCCAAATATCAGCTGCCCGAGCCCTCTCATGGATAGTCCTGTAGGTTTCCAGTGACCAAGCTGCCCCCCGTTCCTACTCCCTAACGCTAAAGCTCCATGCCTCGTCTTAGCTAATGGCTGATAAAGAGGCACTATGCTGCAAAATTAGTCCTCTACAACCTCCATTTATGAGTAAAAGAAAACAAATTGCAGCCATCCAAGCAAACTGCTTCAAAAAGCTTGTTGGGAATTCACTGACATGGCGGTTTTAGTTCTGAGGACTTTGATGAGCTTTCAAAGAAGTATCTGAAGTGGATAAAAGCAAAGATCTAGAAGAACAAGACAAGCCAATTCTCTTGCTCGGTCTATGCTTTCTACTTTCTTCTGTATTGTTCTTTTCTCTTTAAATGACGTTAATTTGTGTCCGGCAGTTTGTTTGACTGAAGCTTGGGACATTGCATTTGGACAGATTTTTCAATGTATTTTATATGCATAGTCACATTGTATAGCTCCAAAGAGTTGAGACATCCAAATCTTATTTGCTTATTATTACTCCTTTTGCTGTTGATGCTGTTTGTGCTTATTGTTATTTTTATTCAGTATTTGTATTTTAGCTATTGTACGTAATTTTGCAACTATGTGAGAGGGCGTTGTTATGTTTTTCCTATTATTAGATTATTATTACTGTTATTAACACCCTCAACCTTTATTGATGTGTGCGCCAGAGTCAGTAGCTCCCAATTATTGTTTGTTTTGCAGTGACAATAGCAGTTGTGTTGTGAATACTGCAGTCAATTGGCACTACAGTAGATTTGACAAAGTCAACGAGGCACTCATTCCATAATTTGTTTGCTTTTTTGTAAAGTTCAATCAGTTGTTTGGTCTGTGGAAGGGATGTGAGAGGGCATTCGAAAGTGAACCTTTTCACTGACTAATATACAGTCAAATTTAGCAGACTCCACTTAATGAACTGGAAAAAATGCAAAAAACAATCAGTTTGCAGGAAAAAAACTAAAAAGAGCTGTTAAAGTAATGATCAAAAAGGCTTAAGCTCTATTGGCAGCATATATTTGACTACCTTAGTTTCTACATTAATGCACTGAGAGTATGGTCTATGGAGCATTCCAGAGGGTTTAAGCTCTAAATAAATCACTAATTTGAAAGCTCCAGGTAAAATAATAGACTAGGAGCCACTGGCTTCTAAAGTTTTTTTGTCTTTTTTGGCCAACAAATTATGTAATTGTGGTAACACTAGTATAGGGAGCAATTCTTGCTATTAACTAGTTTCTTATTACCATGCCTATTATTAACATTTTGCCTTTTTATTTGTATTTTTAAAGCACATATTCTGCATACCATATTCTACATCCCTAACCATTACCAATACGTAAACTTAAAAACTACCTTACTAACAATTAATAATCAGTAAATTAGCAGTTTGAGGCAAAAGTCGTAGGCAATGGTTTGTTAATATTGAGAATGTACCTTAAAAAAGCTTGACAGTAACTGCTGATTGTTGTTGAGATTCACCTAAGTCATGGAGTTCATAATTTCCCACTTTAGCATTTAATATCAGTCAATATTATGTGCTTTGAAGAAGGGATGTTTCAGAATACAGTTTATAACGATTTAAGTTTATATAGACTACGATTTTTAATAGCTGTATTTAGTACAAATTTCTTTCGGTTGGATATTGTCACACAATTTGTGCCATAAATATTACTCCGCTTTGTTATTTTTGGTATTACTGACTTGGGGGAGTGAGGGCGTCAGTTGTGAACTTAGTAGAGGCTCTGAACAATTTCCGACCAAGTTTGATTCAAACAGCTGATTCAAGCACAAGCTTGACGTGAAACTTTTTGACTTAAAGAACTGATTCGCAAGAGTTGTTTTGTTATGAATCAGATAACGTGCTCTGTGTTGCATCACATGCATGAACCATTAGCGCCAATGTTGCCATATTGGATTAGTCTTGCATAGCCAGACCTTCAGACTGACGAATGAAGGTCTGGAATTCATGGCAGCTTTCATTGGTCAAGACAAGTCAAACAACCAATCACAGTTCGCTTCATTCAGCGGAACGTTTCAGGGCGTGGAAATGTTGCCACAATAATAGGCCAGTGTGTAAAACTCTCAAACCTATTTTAAAAATTATATGTCACAAACTTTAAATATTTCACATACTTTTGAAACAGCGTTTAGTTGATCCTGATAAGTGCTCGTTGTCACAGTTTTTAAACATGATTGCTTTCTTCTTTCATGAGAGGGGTTTGGTGTCACAGAATCTTTGTTTCCATGCGGAATGTTAAAGACACAAACGTCTCGTGGAAATCCTATAGAATTCAATCAATCAGATGACGACTTCGACACTCCTGAAGTGTTTCCACTTTTGTGTCCCATATGCATCAGACGTTTAGCTAGCGATCCATGGGTTTGACGTCTGAGGCTGAGACTAATATTGGATGGACGATTTCCAGCCCAAAAACTCACCTAAAAGAGTAATATATAAATAAATAATGCTATAGAATTTTATTGCCATGTCAATGAAGGTTGATAAGAACCATTTTCAACTCTTTAAAACAAAATCATGGTGACAAAAATAATCTAAAAATAGAAACTGATAGGAAAACGGATCAAATCAGGGCAAATACATAAAGAGAATTACCAAACATGACTAAAATACGCAGGCGACCGATACCCCTGAAAGAACACATCTATCATTTTCATTGTCAACAGTCAGAATAAGCCAATTTACATGAAAAAAAGTGCCCAATATAAGTGATTGGAATAAGCAACTAGCAGATATTTTAATTAGCTGGAATTTCAGACTCATTATTGACTCATTACTCATATTCATCTGTGCTATGATTTAAAACTTAAAGATATAATATCATTAGAGCCTTCGTGTCATCTCCCTCCACAGGTGTAATTCACATTTTGAGCGTTGAGTCACTCTCCCAATCTTTACCATGTGACTTGTACAGTATTTTTGCCACTCTGGCATTGTGACCACTTAAACATACAGCTATACATTCAAAATCTGATCCTTTTTGCACAGGGGTTTTCAAACCTGTCCCGGAGGATTTAGATGTTTAAAATGGGCGAACTGACCCCCCAACCCTTACGAAAATTAACCATGGTTTTACTACAAATAAAACCAAAAAACCATGGTTACTGTAGTTAAACCATGGTAACCACAAACTAACCATGGTTTTGCTATATTAACCATAGTTTAACCATGGTATTTGTAGTAAAACTGTGGTTTTACAAATGGCAGTCAATACGCCAAAAAACCATGGGTTACTACAGTTTTACTATAATAAAACCATGGTTATTTTTCGTAAGGGAACCAGCCTAAATTTACCCGCACAATCAAATTCAAACCCGCCCAACTGGACCGGAACCCATCCAATTCAGTTTGCATTCTAATGAGTGCAAAGACTTGATTTTACCTTATTGTTGCGCATTATTAGTCACAGTCTAAAGTCTTGTATGTTAACATAAAAGTGTTTTATTTGAACTGTAAGTCATTTTAGGTTTACATGATCCAACAGTTGAAAAATTCCAATCTAAATTTGATCAGACAAGGTAAGCGGTTTCATCACAATCGTTTCAAGATAACATATATTAAAATGTTGTGGTTTTAGAACTGAAACATCATGTGTCCATAGACTTTTATTGTACTCTAAGTGCATTTTTGTTTTGTTTTGTTTTACAAACTGAGGGATGAGTTGAATTTATAACTGCCGATGGAGCTTAAAATTATTAAAATTATAGTCAAATTCCGTTAAGAATCATGAAATCCATTAAATATTTTTGTAAAATGATATAATTGAAGTGTTATGACACGAACTGAATATGCTACACACAAGACTTCAATTCCAGAGTCTCCAATTGCATGTTGTTTAACTCATGCTCATGTCACATGCTCAAACCAGCCTGCAGCTCTCTTTAGAGCCGTCAAGTTTGGCTCTGGCTTCTGTAACACTTTAATTTTCTTAGTAAATTTCTCGGTCTAGTGGATCTAGGACCGGAAAGGACGGGGTGGGTGGAGGGTTTTCTTGCCAAACTGAATGTAAATGAGTTGTGATTTGTACCGTGCTTTCTTGCTGTGCCTTGAAGAAACAGATCTTAAGAAGTAAACAGAAACAAATGTTGTGTCTGACAATCCAGCATGACCTGCAATATGCTGCATGGACTACAGAGCAAGATAAGACAAAGAGGCTCAATTCTAAAGCGCATTCCACCAATGAATCAAACAGGTGAGAGATTCCTGACAAGTTTTAAACTGACTTAGCCTCGCAACATACTCTGAGCAAGTACGTAAATGATTCTAGTTGAAATGTGTCAGACCACTATTTATAATGCTGCCCAAATCTGTTGCATTGCAATTTGTCTTCTAAAGTCATTTTTATTCATTCAAGTTAACTACTGTCATGGCGGAGCAAGGAAACATTTGGCATGTTAATTGCTAGCATGCTAAACATATTACAACAAAGCAAATGCATTGACCAAATATTTGTGTCTGTGTACTTGTGGAAAGGTATATTTCTAGCCATACTTCAACAGCAACTCAACACAAATGCACCCCAATCGCATCTAATTCACACTAATTATCATTGGTATCACATTATCAAGCGTATGCAAACACACTTACATCAATGTCTTCAATACCTACCTGATAAAATGCTCTTGTGAGATGCTTTTTGATATTTACTTTTGTTCCGTTTGTATTCACTGTTGGTGTACACAACTTTGTTTTCGTTATTTAGTGTTGGTTTGTGGAATGTGGCTTGAGGTGCCATGTCATGTGACGGGGCGCTTATGACACGAAAAATTGCTGCATCCTGTTACATCGCAGCAGCACAGCTCTTAAGGGTATAAAAACTACATTTACAAAACCTTTAGAGTGTCAAGTAGTGTCTTTCTTTATTTCATCGTTATATGTATTTTAACAAATTGCCCTGCACTGTTTGTGCTACACATTTGGTGTAAAAAAAATTTTACTCAGAAATTGCTAGTAAGTTTAAGTGAATTACAAGAAACAGCGAGTGAGTAATACATTGAATGAAACTTGAAAGACTGAAATAGTGATAAGACCAATCCTTACGTAGAGATATAGAGACATGGGGTTGGATGTTTTGACTTTGGGTCAGTAACCAACTAGAAATGACAAGACCTTAGGAGCCACTAGCCCTGGCAATCTTGCTGGCAACTTTGGCATGAGAAAGCTCAAACTATTTTATTCAGAAGAAAATGTAAGTGTTTTTCAGATTCGGTCTTAGAAAATGAAACGTCGACCCTTAATTAAATTTCTTGTCATGCCAGAAGACAGCCAGTGGTCACTTGACTGGTCAACACTTGAAAACTGCCAATTATGTTTTTCCTGCACACTAGATATCATTACCATGTGTGTGTGTGTGTGTGTGTGTGAGAGAGAGAGAGAGAGAGAAAAAGAACCCACAGCAGCTAAACAAGTGAAGCTGCACATGTGAAATGGTTCCAAAAAGTAGGACATGCATGCTTAATTATAATAGAGCTGAATAAACTTCTTATAATAGCTTCTAAAAAATCATGATTTATTCCCTTGTAAATATCTGTTACTTAAAGACCACAACAGTAGGTTACTAGAAGGCAATCAAGTTACAGTACATTCCAGGATCACAGTTATATATGGAAATTTCCATAGATTAAGTACAGTTAAATGCAATTACACGTGTCCCACCATCAGATGCTTGTGGAAATATGAAACAAACCCATAAAAATAGAAGCTATTTTGATATTTAATTGATTCGCCCTTTGAATCGCTGTGAATGTCCATCCACAAGCAGTCTTTGGTTTATTTAGGGTATTCAGCGGTTTTTGTCTCGGCTATTATTTTCCTTTCTTTTGCAGAACTGGCAGGAATGTCTGACAGAAGGCCAAAAATGTGGATACATCTAAATCTCTGAACATTTTTCCAGAAGTAACAACCGGGAGACAGAAAACATTCTATGATTTTATACTGGGCTGTTTGTGTGTGCCACTGCCAGTATGTGCTGAGATGCGCTTATGCAAGGACACTGACCCAACCATGTGTCCATGCACATTCAGATAAAAATGGCATTCCAAATGGTTCGACAGAAATAGATAGATGGATAGATAGATCTCATCTTCCCTGATGGTTGCAGTGATTAATATGTTGGAGGCATCAAATGTGGCTGAGTATATGCCTCGGCTCACCTCTGTAATGACAGGCTGTGAAGAGCAGTGAGTCTGCATACTAATTAGTGCAGTTTGGCCTGGCCCTGCACAGTCAACCTCATTATTTATTGTGTGAGTGTGTATTGCTATAGAGAGATGGAGAATTGCCAGTTTAAATGAAAGGAAGAGTCATGGTTTTGAACTATGGTTCAGATGTCACGTATGAATACTAAATATTACATTTTACACTGCAAATGTGCAAATTTAGCTTTAGTCCGAGAGCTCTCAGTCCCTCCATTGAAGCTGTGTGTACGGTACACTGTCCATGTCCAGAAAGGTAAGAAAAACATCATCAAAGTAGTCCATGTGACATCAGAGGGTCCATTTGAATTTTTTGAAGCATCGAAAATACATTTTGGTCCAAAAATAGCAAAAACGACAACTTTATTCAGCATTGCCTTCTCTTCAGTGTCTGTTGTGAGACAGTTCAAAACAAAGCAGTTTGTGATGTCAGGTTCGCGAACAAATCATTCAGTTCAACAAATCGAACTGAATTGTTTTAAACGGTTCGCATCTCTAATACGCATTAATCCACAAATGACTTAAGCTGTTAAACTGTGTTCAGAAGATAAACGGAGGTCTTACGGGTTTGAAACAACATGAGGGTAAGTTATCAATTACATAAAGTTTCTATCTGGGTGAACTAACCCTTTAAGGTTTAATTTGCTCCTTTTTGTTGTTAATCTCTGCTAAACTTTTATTATCGTTTTCATTATATTTACATTATAAGCTGTAGTCATTCAACTCCTGTTGAAATTAAGGTCTTTCTGTTACTTTGTCCCTGCCAATCTTTGCCGGTGTGAACGGCCCTTAATTTTTTTTTTCGAACAAGTATCGAATACAAATGGAATTAAAAATAGGGAAGGTCATGTGACCTATAGTCAAGTCAATGACACAATGTAGAGGTGACAAAGCTCATCAATGTATAGGCAGTGTCTAGTAACAAAACACCTCCATTCTCATTATATGATGTTAAAAAAAATGATCAATGTTGTATAAACCATAGCAAAGTAAGACCAAGCACAGATATGTTTCATCAGTGATGTGCTCCGCTCAAGGGAATGGTGGAGAATGCAATTTTTCATACACCTGCCACAGTTGCAAGTGAACAGGAGAAAAGAAAAGAAAAAAAAAAAGAAAAAGAAATCTGCTTGACATTTTCCTTCTGTCTCCTAAGCAACCTCCCTGAGCAGGCAGTCTTCAGAAGGTGAATACCTCTGGGAACAGAACACGCTGCTTTCTTCTCCTCTGTGCCATATGCTTGGAATAGAACCGCTGCTGTTTTCCCGATTTGACAGCTACCTGTGTTTGTCTCCCCTGCTGTGCATGTGCATCTGAACAGCTTGATTTGTTATAAACCAAGCTGTTATGTTAGAATGTTTGCATTTTATCAGCACATGAATCTTGATCAAGTTCATCTTTCTTGTTGCACTACTCAACATTCGCTACCAGTTTTAAATTAGTCATTATTTACACACCCTCATGTCGCTTATATTTTGGTCAAATAATTTGAAAGAAAACAATTTTGCCATTGGATGGGTAAAAAACAAAACAATATATATATATTGTTAAGTTTGTGAATGACATGAGGATGCATAAATGATGACACATTTTTCATTTTTAGATTAACTACTCTTTTAAGTAAACTGTTGTTGCTATTGTACCTTTAAGGCGTCTGCATGTACTGTAAATAATTTTATAATTGGCTATTTTTAATCTTTTAATGGGGTAATTCACCCAGAATTGACAATTTTGTCATAATTTACCCATATGTTGTTACAAACCTGTATGACGTTTTGTTGAACATTTTTTTTCTCGACACTATGGATGTCAACGGCTACCAGTGTTGGGGAAAGTTACTTTTAATGCATTACAATATTGCGTTACTCCCTAAAAAAGTAACTAATTAAATGACTTAGTTACTTTTTAAGTAATGTTTTACATTACTGTTGCGTTACTTTCGCGTTACTTTTTAAATATGAGCAGGGCTTGATTGTTTAATATACTGTAAGAATGTATATTTATAGCAAATGTAAAAGCCCTTTCACACCAAAAAGTGTAATGAATAAACCTTAAGCTGAAGGAAAAGGACATTCACGTCTGTAGAGTAGAACACAGGAGAAGGAGGTGTGTATAAAACACTTTTCAGCAATAATAATAATAATAATAATAATAAACAATGATGCACAATTGATAGTTTATCAAAAGTCATTTTTGTTTATTAGTATGGTTGAACTGGATCATCAAAGGTCAGCAGCAAAGAAATTAGTTAATAAAATGGGATTAGATACATTTGTGTTAACATATTTAATTATTGCAGGTTTGCAACTTATTCTGAGTTTTTGTTTTACTGTTTTAATTCATTTTGATTAATACTAATTCTTTCTTTCTTTTTTTTTTTTTTGCGAGTGGGAAGAATGAATGCACATTCACATTCAGTCTTGAACTACATCATGTTTACACAGTGCACACAACACTTCTGTACCTCTGATTTCTCCCAATTTGGGGACAGGAGATTTGTCAGTCAATAAATGTGAAAACAAAGTAACTGAGGTTGCTGTTTTGAAAAAGTTATTTAAGATATTTTCTTTTAAATGAATGCGTTACTTTACTAGTTCCTTGAAAAAAGTAATCTGATTACATAACTCAGATTACTTGTAATGCGTTTCCCTCAACACTGACGGTAAATGTAAATGAATTGATTAAATGATGGCCAAATCTTCATTTTCACATGAACTATCCCTTTAATATTGTGAGCCATGTTGCTGAATACAAAATGTGATGAAGTAAATATTAATGGTAATGTTAACACGGTCATGGTTGTGACTTCATAATTGTGATGATTATGATTTATTATGAATGACCCTTTTTAACAGCTTAATTTCCATAAACGGTACGAATGGACTAGGAAGAAAACCTTGCTTTGTGAGTATTTCATGACAAAGTTTTCTACATCAAACATTTTTATTTCAAAAGAGTAAGAAACGCCCATGATTTGTCGCCCTTAATAACTATAAAAGTAATGTCATTTTCAACTTGTCCCGGATGTGTCAAAACACACTGCTTTTCAGTTTTGGCATGAATGTGTGGTGTGAACTCTTTCTGGGAATTACTGTTACAGTCTGTTGCAGTTTTCTTGGCAAACACACCATGACAACTTTAAATGTGCAGAGAGTATTTGATAACCATCTGACCGCTTGCTGCGTGCAGTCTTGTATTTCCTGTCATTAGTGGGATCCTGAGGGGAACTAGTGGAGATGTCGAGGAGAGGTGTGAAGACTTTGGCAGAGGCTGTGTCACAGAAGGACTCTCATTAGAAGAGGGAACATCAACACCAGAGACTGACATGTACAGTAAGGTGCCACCAACTCCTCGTGGAAGGTGTGGAACGAACCACACAGCTACTGAACCTACAGTAATCCACAACTGTTACAGTTAGCTTTTGAAAGTTGGAATGTTCCGTTTTAAATTCAAACTTTAATCTCGGTTACCACAAGGTGATAAGTAGCTCATTCACTCAAAGATTGAAGTACCTGCTCAGAGAGTATGCCGTTTCGGATGCAGCCACTGGATTGAATCAGGGGGTGTTTACATGACACCATTTTCAACTAAAAGTGGAAAACGTTTCATGTTATTTGGTCGTTTAAACTACACTCATTATGTGAGCAGGCTAAAGGGCCGTTCACACCAAGCACGCTAACTATAAAGCTAACAATAAAGATATAGTTCTAAAAATTGTTCTCAATATTAAAGAATAGCGGAGTCCACACCGCAACTATAACGATAACGGCACAGAGAAACGATATCGTTGGAATCACTTTCAGAACATTTTTTTTTCTGATGAATGATAAAAACATTGCCAACCAATCAGAATCAATCCTGCTGTAATGAGCTCGAGAAGTTAAAAGCATTCCGCTTAGAATACACAGACAATATTGTTCACTGGTGTGGACGCTTAATATCGTTATCTTTATAGTTATCCTTATAGCTATCGTTCTTGGTGTGAGCGGGCCTTTAGTGCTTCTTTAAATAGTGACAGCGCCAACTACTGGCCTGGCATACAAAACAGAAAATGTAGTTGTTTGCGAGGATCTGTGTGAACAGGGATCGTTTTGAAAGCGTTGCTGTCTGTACACTAACCTTTGCAAAAGCAATGGAAAAACATTAGCATTTTTGGTATATCGTTGTCGTTTAAACCTCTGATGAATCTTTCTGACGAATACTTCACTTGAATGAACTGTACTGAATCATTCAGAGCATCTACTGAATCAACAGATGACTCACTCACATAATTTTAAGTTTAAAGCCAGTGTATTGTTTATTTAAAAAAAGCCATTAGCCTGCACTTACTTGATGTGCCATCAAGAAAGCAATAATATATTGTCCATCTATAAATTATTTTAATTTCATAGCTATATATTGTATGTATCTTAATTTGTATCCTTTACTTCAAATTCATGTATTTTTCTTCTTCTCATTTTTAGCTTAACATATCCTCATGATAATGCAAATGGATAAGTAGGCTGACCCAATGAAGTATGACAAGGAAAATAAAACAGAGACAGACCAAAAAAGGATTTGTTATCCTTTTTGTCACATTTCACTTCAAAGTGTTTTTGGTGGGTCTTGTGGTTGTATCTCTGTGGGTCCTAACATGAGAAGTTTGGAACACCCTGTGCGTTATTTTCCAAATCTTCTGGCCCCATGCAAATTTTGGGTGATCTATTACTCTATTCCAAGACATTCTATTTTAATATCAATATAGGGCAACATATATTGTTAGTTATATAAAATAGTTTAGGGACCAATTCTCACTATTGACTAGTTGATTTTTAGCATGCATATTACTAGCATTTTGCATGTTTATTAGTAAAGCACATATTAATACCTTATTTTGCATGAACATATATTATATCTCTGAATCCTATCCCATTCCTAAACCTAACAATTAACTTTTAATAAGCAGAAAATTATGATTTTTGTTTTTTTAGGCAAAAGTTAATAAGTTAAAATTGAGAAATGGTGCCTAAACTAAAGTGTAACCAAATATGGATTTCAATTGGCCAGATATTGTGCAGATACTGTAGATTTGTAATTTTTTAATATATTTTGAATAAACCAGAACACTGTGACAAGGAAATGAGAACTCAATGCAGTCAACACTTAAAAAGATCCCAAAGTCCCAGTCCAGGACTCTCTGGTCCTCAACTCTTCTCTACTGTCTGAGTCTCAAAATACAAACTCTCCACACACTCTCTCAATGTGCTTGTCTTGGTTGCCATGGTGACTTCCAATGCCCTGCATCCAACACATTGCAGACTTTCTAAAAATAATGATCTCTAGTCTGTATTGTTTGTATTATTATTGCGCCTTTTATTATTATCCCTGTCTCTCTCCCAGTCTCTCACTGTCTCTCAATTTGACACTTTATTTAGCTTTTGGGGCAGATATAGAACAAGTATTTGTGGCTTCTATTCTTTGGTATTCTTAGAAATATTCATAATTGTACATTTGGAATCATATAAATTTCAAATAGGAACCTCATAAATTCCACAAACAAAAACATTTATATAGCAGTGGTGGATAGACACTAATATTTGTGGAGGCGTATTTTTCTTCTTATAAGTGAGGCAGAATGTGCCTAGGCTTGACAGTCAACCTTCAAGACATTTACAATAATGCAGTGTAATTGAATCCACAAACCCAGTGAGCAGCTCTCGCTTCTGGAGTTTTCCTCCATCTTATCCACTCTGACAATGTCACATCAGAGAGTGCAAAGGCGTGAAGAGTATTTCTTCATAACCTCCTGATTAGTAGATCTGGGACATTGTGAGCAATAACATAAGACAAATGCTGTTTCTTTTTTCTTCAAGCCAGTGTGCCAGTGTTATATAAGGATAATCTTCAAGAGACAGGGTCCTCATGACATAGAGCTGATATAATTAATGGAATATAATTGAACTTTGTTACATGAACTGATTTAGATTTAACTCTGCAAATGAAAAATGAAAAAATTATTTTTGTTTAACGTTGTTATTCCGCAATCACATAGTTCACACCATCAAACTCGATTCACTAATTTCCAGAAGAGATCAAGAGAGCAGGATCTTATTTATTTCTGTCATTTAGTACAAATAAGCTTCCAACACATGTTTACATAGAGCCTTGACTGATCCTGAATCTAGTTTGATCGGTGACTGGCAGAGGATATACAGTAGGATGTACAGTATAACTGAAATATAACTTTTTGGTTACTGGGGAGCCAGGTCATAACATCGCTGTTTAATATCAGCTGCTTCAGTGAGGTAGACATTGAGACAATCCAGTCACAGAATATCAGGAGAAAAAGCACAGAAGCCAATACAACACACACACGACACTTCAATGGTCAATAAACAAAGGAACACTTTCACTTGAAAATGTTGTAACCATTGCACCTTCGTAAAAGGTTTTCAATACTAACAAGCTAATCATTACATAAAGACAGACATCTTAATGTTATTGGAAAGCCATTAGATGGCACATATGTAAAACAGTCTTAAAGAGAGAAAATAAAATCTATATATTTTACGCAAAAAAAAATATATAGTGCACCATTGAGCAATACATAAAATTAAATAATCAATCCACATACACCTAAATATACAGAAAAGGCTATATACCTAAAGTAGGTATTGTCCTATAAGCTAACATGTAAAGTGTAACATACCAGCAGTTTCAATATATGTGACAGCTCTACGCACTTTAAAAGACTTGGCACGACCCATTTAAATGTAGAAATATCTCTCATATAAAGAGAACAACATTTCTACAAAGCTATTGAATAGCAGCAAAAAGGTTATCATCGCTTTTAGCGTTTTTCTATAGCTCATAATTATGGCAACAAATATTCTTATCTTAGATAAGAGTGTGTATTTTCTTAACGTAGAAGGTTGTAATAAGCCAACGAATGCAATTTACTATTTTCCAAAAATAACAAATTTACAAAAAAACGTGAAATAAAATTCTTATTCATCACTAACACCCATTCCGGGTCATTTAGCATAAACATTTTTAGACTATTGTAAATAGATGAACAAATCAACTAGTCACTATGATATAACAGTCACTTTTTGTGAAGTAACAGTCTACACAAGTCTTTCGTAAGTAAGTCTTGGAGTAGAGTGCGTCGAGTGTAATCCCATACAATGGAAATGTAAACTTATGACATGGCACAGGTTCCATAAATTAACAGTCTAAAAATTCCAAAAGCTATTTCAGATGTAACAGTTCTCGTCATTTACTTTCATCGCCAGAAATACCAGAAATACCATAAAAAACCATAGTTAATGGTTGAAAAATGGTGGCAAACGAAACATTTCACGTTGAACATTTGGATGGCTTCAAAAAATTAAATACAAAAATAATCATGGCTATTGATTGCTTATTGTCTTTGACACTATCATTTGGACACTATCATCGTGTTCATGCTCAGATAACTTACTGAACATCACTAAACTTACAGTAGACTTTAACTAACACAGCACAGGCAAGAGTATAGAATTAATTCTGTGTCATTTAGGGTTAAAATTGTAGTGGCTTTAAAGGCCTTTATCTAAATTGATTCCGAGAGGCATCAGAATAAAACTTTTTCGAGTTGACCAAGCTCACATGTGCATAGTCAAACCTCTGTTTTACGCTCACATGAAACATCAACACATCGAGACAGTCATTTAAGATAGTTTGAGGAAATACATTAAGTCATTAATATATGTACTTAGTCATTACTGTATGTACAAAGCAAATTTTGCTTTTGAAGTTTCAACCAAAAATGGTCTATGTCCTGCAATAAGCTCCACCTCAACCCCATCTACAATCTTAGTCTACAGTTAAACCAAGCTACCAAAGTTAGGATCGTTCAGTAAGCCAAAATACAACTGAACTGATTTTCACAATGGTGGTCCCATATCCCAGCCCCTCACTCTTCGAAAGGATTTTTGAGAAGTTTGTGTGACCTCAAGGGTGTTCCAGTCTGAATCTCACATCTACCTCCTTCTCAGTTGGACTTATGTTCACCATTCTTGGCCCAGCCTCTGGTCATGGCTGATACCACAATGCTGTACAAGTTGAGCCAAGCCTGGCGCAGCGGTGTCGTGTAGGCCGGACCCAGGCTGGACTGAAGCATATAAAGCAGGGACTCTCCAACCAACTAAGGAACATGTGAAAGAACCCAATCAATGAACCATGGTCTGAAAAATCACTGTGACACTCGCCAAAGATCAGTGTCAATCTCAGTGTCATCTTTGATGTTTGAGTGTTATGGCTGCTATATGTGATATCAGTCATCTTAACTAAGTGTACTCACAGTGAAGGACTGAGTCTTCACCCCAACTGTCTGGTGCTTCTTGCCCAGGTTCAACAAGAAGTCCTCCAATGAATGTAGGTCATCAAGATGGCTCACAGCAGCATCGATCACTAACATCACCTGGACAGATATACAACCTCTCTTGAGCTGGGTTTACATGGCTGTAAACTCAGACGTTGAGTCAAAATTAGTCAGTAGAAAGAAGCATTATAGAAGTGTTCATTTGCCTAAATCAAGGGTGTCCAATCCTGGAAGGTCTACTCCTGCAGAGTTTAGCTTCGTCTTATTTTAACACAACTGCTTGAAAGTCTCAATAGGTCAGAGCTTAACTCTGCAGCAAGGGGGTCTTCCAAGAGCAGGATCAGACACCCTGGTCCTAGATGAACCATGTGGTTCTATGGTGCAACTCACAATTACCAAACAAATCAGTCGACCATCAACTACTTTACCAACAACACCACACCAAGGCTGTTTCTCAGTTCTAAATATACAGAGAACAGTCTTGCATTCTCATCAAGGCTGGTCTTGCCATGCTACCTTGAACAAACTCGAATGGACAAGGACACAAAATGCATTTTTTTGATAATTGAGATACGATAGGATCTTGATGCTCAACTGACCACCCCAACACTTTTTAAATAGTGTCACAATAAACATTTACTTGTTATATTTTTCCATTGTTTTCTATATTTTGAATTCACCATATATTAAATATTACCAGTGCTTTACCAGTATTAAGATTCTAAATATGCCAGTAAAATGACAATATGCTTTCTTCATGTCTACTGTATATGACTTTATTAAAAAACAACAAATGTTTACTTTCACAAGCCATCTTATGTTTGCGAGCGTGCAGAGGGAACGTTTTGTCTTGAGTGAGTTTAAAACTTACTTGAATACCTTCTACCCTTATCATCTGTACTCATATACAGATTTATATATACATATATATATATATATATATATATATATATATATATATATATATATATATATATATATATATATATATATATATATATATATATATATATATATATATATGTATATTCTTTTGAGTAATGGAATTGAACATTGGCAGTTGACAGTGATGTAGAACAAGAACACAAGGACACATGATTGCATAAGAACAGAGAAACTTTCCCAAAAGTAGGTTCCTGCTTCTTCATTTTACAAATTGTTAACATTTGTCCTCTGGGCTCACCTTGGTGACGTGCTCGAGGAACTCTGGGCTGGAGAGGCATTCAGGTGCGACGCCACAGTTTGTGCTGTAGTTGAAGAGAGTAAGCAGTGCTGGATCCAGCTCAAATAACCTAACAAGAAATGTTACATTTAATGAGGCAGCACTACAAAGCAGAACATTGACATAATTGCCATAATCACATTTCCTTAACAAGAAGGATAATTAAATTAGGTAATATACATCATTTGATGTTGAAGAGTAGGTTTTTTTTATTTTTATTTTTTCAAATGAAGTCACTTTTCTCCTCTATGGCGAGTTTGAAGAGGAATACTCAGGAAAGTGATACTTGGTAGCATCTTTCCTCTGAGAAGGTGATTGTGATGAAAATGATCTCGCTGCACCCTGTCGCCAAGCAACAAGTCAAGCCTCTTACTGAGCTGCGGTTAGAGGAACAGACAGCGGGAGACTGATGGGGAATTATTAATGGATTTTAACAGATTACAATTTAGTTTGTTTGTGAAATTCCCATACCTTCATGATGAGTACAATCTTTGACTTATGGAAAGCAAGGACACTCCGTTTTGATTACCCAATTACTTTATTTGCATAAAATCGAAACAGGTATTTACTTTATACATAATTACTTATTTTAAATGAATTATGATAATCATTTTGATTAAATTATTATTTTTGACATGCATCTGTCCTACAAAAACACAGGTCATGAAATGCTGATCCACACAGCTCTTTTTTTCAACTTTCTAAATAAACATGAAGACTAAATTAAATAGCAATATTCCTTTGCGCAAAAGAGTATTAGCCAGCATGCACGACTGATATATATTACCTCGTGAACATAACAATTCCATGTGGCACCTTGTTCTTCCCCAGACTCTCCCAGCTGTCCCGAATCAGACCTTTATCTTTTTCGGAGAGTTCCTCCATCGTGACCCTCAGTAATGCTGTGTGTTCCCTGGTCGTCTTTCAATGGTGTGGCATCAAAATGTCTTCTTCTGTTTAAAGTAGGACCTCCTGATTTCCCATTCCAGACTTACAAAGTTCAGTCTTCAGGTATGACCCCCCTGTGAAGTGCCAACATTGCATACCATTTGCCAAGGACAAACAAGACTTATCAGAGGAGTGTGCATGAGAGACTATAGGTTCAGATATATTTAATTTACAATCTAGTTGCAATGCATTCAAATACATTTTACTGCAAAGATTTTAAACCGATGCTTCATGCATTCAACATCTAGAAGAGAAGAAGCCTAACTTAGCCCTGACTTTATGGTCACAATAAACAGTTTGAAGCTGACGTACCGTTCCTTCACTGCTCTAGAGGTGACCTTCTTCTCTCACTGGCTTCGTCTGTCTTTCTCTGGCATTGGGATTTCTGTTTGTTCACTGCGAATATGTATATGTCAAGCCTGCTATCCTTGTGTTTGCGCTCTCTCTCTCTCTCTCTCTCTCTCTCTCTCTCTCTTTTCCTCTTTGCTCCCCCCGCTCTCTCACACACATGCAAACACTCACTTTCTCTCTCTTTATCTCTCCCTCTATCTGCTCCCTCTCCCCTCTCTGCTGCATCTAACCTCATACATGCTGCTTGATGTGCATTCAAACTAGGAGGAAACCTTTTTGACAATCTTCCCTAAAAAAACTTCACAATATTTCAAACTATGCTGTGTTTTTATTCAGTCACACCGTCACTGTCCTAAATGTTCTCCCCACTGTGATATTGAGCTCAAATGGACAGTAGATAAGGACATAATGGAAATATCTTTAATCTTCACTGCTCCTTGTAATAGCACATGTTATGAGCCATAGCTCCTCCTACAGGTGAGAGTCTGGCACCTTCAGGCACGCCGTATACATATGTAATCAAAGAACACATTTAAGGAGAACTCATTTGAATAAACTGTTTTGTAGATGAGTGAATGAACATAAATACTTAAAGCACGTCTGCTTATATGATAACAGCAAGGCATCACCAATTTATATAACCAAACAAACAAATCCTGCATTTGGTTGGTACAAATTGCTCTTGATAAGTACAGTATGTTCTTTGGTAAACAAGAGTTTTTTTTTTTTTTTTTTTTTTTGTAATTATTATTAATACTTTTATTCAGATTCGGATTTCACAAAACTATTAGGTAGCCAAATGTTTTTGACTTTAATTAGAACTGTTTCTTAAGAAACAAATAATCAAATTAGAAACTGTAATGGCTGCTGAAAATGTAGCTTTCCGTCACAGACATTAAGATTTAAAAATACGTTGAAATGTTGAGTAATTTTGAATTATAATAATATTTCAAAATATTACCATTTTTACTGTATTTTTGATCAAACTATACAGACTTGGTGGGAGACTTCTTTCAAAAATGTTAAGAATCTTATCTAACTTTCAAATGGTATTGTAAAGTTACCGTATAAAGTCAAATAACTATTGAAGAAACTTTATTTTGAAGTTTTTAGTTGGCAATTGGCAATTCCAAACATGTTATGAATGGAAAAAAATGGATCATAAAGCACGTTGTGAAATGCATCCAGCCGGATCATATTTAAATTCAATTCAAACTAGTTACCTTTGTCCAGAATAACAGACTCAGTTCTTAAAAAAATGTTTGAGGAATCTTAGTCAAATCCTCTGTTTATTTTATTATTTGCTTCATGATACATTTGCAGGGATTCCCTGAATAATTTGCACCTTATGTCCTCCCTGATTCAGGGATATATCCAGCATGTTATCAGTGTAAGGGACATTCGGTCGTGACAGCTAGACCCAAAACACTTGAAGATAGTGGGACAGGAGAGAGCACAGTTGCCATGGCGACCTCGCAGGAGCACTTGAACTTTCAGTTATCTGACACTTAAAACTCAAGATAGAAGCTGTCACTCAAACGTGCCGTTCTGTCCTCCCTAAACGACTTGACTGGTGTGTGTGCATAAAACAGACAAGATGGACACTGAGTTCAGTCAACTTTATTAAATCTACATATTTAACAGAGGCGAAAATAAAATATATTTCTGAGAATGATAGCGTTATGACGTCAACATTTTCCGAATGCAAGGCTGAAGTTGCCACAGAATTTATTTATTTATTTTTTTTGGCAAAATTATAAACCCAAAAGTAAAGTGGTAGTGGTTTTAGCTAGACATTAATGCCTACGTGCAAAATAAAACAATATGCACCCAGGAGGGCTGTTGTATAAAGTCAAGTCACCTTTATTTCTATAGCACTTTATACAATAATGGTTGTGTCAAAGCATCTTTACAGAGTCAAACAGGACAATAGTTTGCCAATAATGTAAGAAGACAATAACAAACTGTCATTTTTCCAGCTCTTTTCTTTCCAGCATTTTTCAAGCCACTACTTTATGACGTAATAGAATAATATTTATATATTTGTTCACGATGCATAGCTATACTTTTGAATAGTCATTACTGAAGAAGGATAGTTTTGCAAAAAATAATGGGGCTAATCTTTCAAGTTCTTGCTTATATATGTTTTATTTTTATTTTTTTATGAGCTGAATCGTTACGTTCTCTATTGTAATTGTCCGATATTAACCTATTTTGGACATGAAACTTAGCCAGTTTTACTGTAAATTTACTGTAAACTAGAGACACTGCATCAAACGAATTTTACAATTTTGTTTGCACTTCCGATTCAATTGTTCCAAGTCAACACAAGCTCAATATATTTTCATGTTTTATTTTAAAGCATAAAATGCAGCTGTTATACCGCAAGTTTTTAAAAAAAATCCTGAAAAAAGCTTAACAAGTGGTTAAATGGGAATGCAGAGGTTGTCTGGGATAGTAAACGTCATCACGCTCAAATATCAAGTATACAATTGTTGTGCTTAATGTATTCCTGCAAATAAATAGTTGTTTGAAACTTAGTAGTAATGATGTTGTTATTCAACTTGATATTTTTACATAACAAAAGCATTTAGCCTTAAAATTCATAAAGGTAGTGTTCATTTGTATAGATTATTGTGATGAACAAAACATGTAAGAATCATACAGTTTCGTTGTTTACAGAGCTACATTTCTGCAGTGATCCAAAAAATCCAGTGTGATGCAAACTTCGGGGCTGGCTTAAAAAATACAGCATCCTTGCAGCATCCCATCTATTTTTTCCACTGACACAGCCCAAATCTGAAACTCAATGCTCAAAGAAAATTGAAAGTTTTCCTATTTGTGTGACTTTGTGGTACACACAACCTGTAAATATACTCTTTTAGAAAATGATGCACCAAACTTCTGCCAAATGTTGACCCCCTGAATCTCCCATTACCAGTGAAAGGCGTAATTCTAGTGTATACTCGTATGGGAAAAGGAACAAAGCCCTGTAGTTCCACTTAAACCTCATTTAGCCATGAGAAAAAAAGTGTTTCCAAAACAAAATGAATGGGTGAAACTGGGCGGTCATTTTCAAATGTGCAGTTGACGCTTTCCATTTTTCAGTGTCATCACTTCTTAAACCACTAAATATACAACTTATACAACAAAATGGACAGGACTGGCTATCATATTTTCCTCAAAAGTGCAACTTTAGACTTCAAAATACACTGCATGCTGCACGACTCGTTTAAACTAATTATGTTCCATCTTAAGATGTAACAGCAAAAGCAGAAAACATGATTCAAAATCTTTAAAATAATTCTGTTACACAGAAAAAAAAATCAGCACAAGCTCTTTTTCCAAAAGAGAGGAGCTGTTTACTCAACCAGTGCTATGACTCTCAAAAGAATTTCAGATGGCCCTTGTGCTACAGGAGAGTTTTAGAGTCTTGAAATGTTATTTGTGTATTTATTCAAATGGAGTTTCATGAATGAAGCCAGTCTCTGTGAAAGTTATAGTTCCTAATTACAGCAGACGTTCAAAGTCACATTTGACAGACTCCTCCAGGTGGAAGATGTGTTCGTGCCAAAACAAAGCTTCCCCAATTTCCTTTTTGCCAACCTTGATGGTGCCCGACGCCAGACCCATGAGCTGTTTTTGTGCCTTACAAGATGACTTAATGTGCAGTAAGCAGAACTCAAGCAAATATACTGCTTTTAATATGCAGCTTTTCTTGTGGTTTTTTTTTTTGGTTATTTCTTTCTTTGTTGGGTCAGTAGCCTCCATAACATACTTAGAATCATAAAATAACACTTGCTTTTGGTTTTCTGTTTTATTAGAAATGTTATGAATTTCTTGAACATTCATAATCTCTACACTATTTTAAAAACATTAATAAACAAGAGGGCTCAGCTGTATCAAGGCACTCACTGATTCAATATACAGCAATACAAAATACAGTAATATATAGAAAAGATAAAATAAAATAAATATAAATGACCAATCATGTTAATCATGCACAACACGGTTTTTCGAAACTGAAATGATCTGCCAGCGATTTGTTGCCTGACCACAGTCTCCCCAGCACATATGGAATATGGATGTGAAATACACTGACCCACCAGTCACGTCTGTCACTCTTCCTCTTTGGTTTCCACATTCCCTTCTTTTTCCTCTTCATTTGTGACATCGTCTTCACCATTTCCTGCACTGTAATAGAACGACAGCAGAACAGCGTGTGTCCATACGACAGCTACATCATAATATTTGCAAATGACCATAAAGCTGACATCAAATCATAAAAAGAAAGATTTATAATAAATTGATCTTTCCATGTCAAAACCGCATCTACTGTATTTCCATTGAGTAAGATGATTTTATTTTAATGGGTATGGGTCACAAGAGAGGAAGTTATGTCAAACCTCTCATAAAAAATAGGAGAAATAGTTTGCATTGAACAGATTTGGTCCACTCTGTGATAATCATAACACATATTCACTGCAAAAAACAAAAATAAATCTTTACCCTCATCATTCATGTGTCTTTATACCTCTTCTGGGTTTCATTTTCTAAACCTCATCCGCAGTTTTATTTGTATAATAGAAAAAGCACATTTTATTGGGTAAATCAGCACTTCATTTAATCAGAATAAATCTAATTAATTATATGTGCATACAAAACATCTATTATACATTTATTATTCATTATAAATAATATGTTTTTTTCAAGTTCACAAAAAACATTCATATAACAAGCCTAAATACTGTTGCATACATGGTACAAAATAGATACAAGAAAATATAAAACTGTAGATAAATAAATAAGATTAAAAAAAAAGAAAATAATTTAAGTGACAGATATTATTTCTGTAATATGATCAGATATTTCTGAATATATTTCTAATATGCAAATCTATTTCACATAATTTTTAATTGATTTAAATAATGTATTTTATTATTATGTATTGTTTTATTTAAATAGCCATACAACACTAATAGAGTACATTAACATTTTTTATTTTATATAATTTGTGTTTAAATATTGGAAAGATCCTTGAAAGTGCATTTTAGAAATGTTGAACCGACAATACTAGCCCATTTGCATTGATATTAACCAATAGCCTGTGCAGCCAATGAGATTTAATGAAAAATTACTTTCTTTGGAATACAGTCAAGAATTGTGCTAAAACCATGGATGTGTATTATAAAAGAAAATATGATCCGTTTAATTGGTTTTATTGATTTTAGTCACTGAAAAGTTGTATAAACTTATCCATAGCGCCAGGCTCACCTCACAGCCGTGGATCTTTTCCTGGCAGCATCTGTTGTGTAAGCACCAAATGAACTGCTTCTCTTGAGATTCATCTTGTCTCTAGATTTCTAGTCATGGAAAATTACATATTAAACTCAAAGGAATTACATTAAAGAAATCTAAACTCAATGCAAATAGCAACCTGTGGTGTGAACGTGCACATCTGGAAGGGTTTACAGTGAGTGATATCTCCTCTCTGCTGCCTCCATTGCCTTGTGCTGAAAGGCCTGGAAGTCAGACATGGCAGCGTTCGTTTTAGGTCTGAAGGACAGCTTCTTTTCCAAGAAACCCAGCATCTTGCTTTTGCTCTTCTGAGCACTGTGGGTCTCTCTAAACTAGGTTCCTGCCTTTGATTGGGTGCTGAGGAGGCTTTCAGAGTCTCCTGAGCTCGCAGATGAATGCAAATCTTCCTCTGCTGCTCCTGCTCTGAACCAGCATCACATAAAAACAGGTTTAGACGATGAGTTTTAATGTTTAATGAAATAAAAAAAGTGCACATTTTCAAATTAAAAATTCAAATGAAACGTTTTGTCTAAACTATTCCTTTAAATATGTTAGATTTTCAATTAAATATATAACATAAGATGTTTAGTACATACATAAGCATATACAATAATATATTATACTTTTTTTTTTATTAAATATTCCAATAAATGGCAACTTTCAGACCTTTCGGTACTGGTTTCCTCACACAAACTGGTTCTGTTTTTTCCCTTTTATCAGCAGAGGCCGTCTCCTCCTTCAGCCTCTCTCGCTTCTTCTCCTCCCTCTTGTGGAAACTGAAGGGCTTCCGCTTGGTCGAGAGGAAATCTCTCCTCTGCTCACGACCTTCCTTCCTCAAGCGCTCTTGTTCATGGATGAGGTCATCATGAAGAGGCTTTGAGACCTTCTCAGGGACGGGAGCAACACAAAACTGTTTCTGACACTCCTCTTTGGCTTTCTGTGAATCCTGGGGGAGAGCCTTCCTCTGTCTCTCTGTCACCGTTCCCAGAGAGTTAGATCCAGTAGTTCTTGGTGCCTCGACTCCATTTGAGCTCAAATTCTGCAGAATCACCTATGAACTGAGGACAAGAGTGGAAGATGTGCTGTATGTTTCAGATAATAGCTTTGCAAACATCGTTATCGCTTTTGAGATTTGAATGACCTGTGGTGTTTGCTGTTCTCAGAGTTTCACCCATCGTGATCGCTGATGATCTGCTGCAGTATTTCCGATTTAAGTATCCATTCGGTGCCCGAGGTGAGCAGAGAAATCAGCAGGAGCCTCTTCTCCAGGCCATTCTGATGCTGAAGCTCTATCTTCTCATTTAGCGTTCAGAGCCTCCGAATGCAGCTCAAGAGATAGTTCAGCCTTATTCTTTTCTTCATTACAGGACAGCAGGCTTTCCATAACGTGCACATTGTCTCCCTCTTCAGATCTAGAGAAATCTAAAGTAGGAGAGATCTGGTGGGAACATTTGTAACATATTGTGGACACTGTATCCTGTACTTACTGCTTATTGCACTTCTGGTTAGATGCTAACTGCATTTCATTGCTTTGTACCTTAAATGTGCAAAATGCCAATACAATTGAATCTAATCTAATCTATTTAAGCAAAACTATTATAAACAACGTTTTGGGAGTCTGCATGGAATATTTGTACTGCATTAAATCAAGCTAATATTGGACTGGATGAACCACGTCCTACAGGCAGCACTGATTTCCATGAATGCAATCACTAACTAAAATTAAATTTAAACGATTACCAAAATGATTATTTATGTGAAAAAAAAAAAACATTTTATCGTATCAAGATATTGACTTTGTCTGTTGTTGTTTTTTTTTTAGCTAGATGAGTGTGATCAGGCCCGCTATAAGGACATCATTCAAACACTGTCAAATCCATGAAGTGTCAGAGATCAAGACGTGCTCAATTTCTTTGGAATCTGCAAATATCGTGATCTCTACACCAGCAACAGTCTCCCCGCACCGGAGCCTGAGCACTGAATCCTGAGTTCACATTTACAGTAACCTTATGTCCTATGGCCTCCAGAAATACTAGATACAAAACAGCATCTGTTTCTCAGCAAACACTGTATGCAGCAGTAAAACAGATAGATACCTGTGGCCTATGTTCATAAACTAAACGCCCCTGATTGTGTCCTCCACGGCGGAAGGTGGCGCTAAAGCTTACATGCTTCCATCTCAAACACTTCTGAACAAGAGCGGGAAAGTGAAAGTACTTTAAAAGACAGCATTTACACTCATTAAATTGTGCTGTATGTCTTCTTGTAAAGTGAAGACAGATGAAATGTTTTGGAAATGTCCATGATTAATTTTCTTAATTTTACTGGCTTTTAAAGTCCGGAAGGAGTGTAACTAACAGAACTCTTACGTATGTTCTCGTACAACAACATGGCTGGATGACAGATAGAACACCGTTATTGTCAATAACAGGACAGATATAACGAAGAGTTTTATATATTCACTTGAAGGCTTGTTAGCTGTAACGAGTTATTTCACGTCTGTTTTTCCCGCTAGAATGTTCACTTTCGCGAAAGCTAAGCTAGCGGTGCTCGGGACAGGACGGCGGTGTGTCGCACGGAGGGCGTTCAGAGGATTCGCGTCCTCCGAGCGCGATGAGGAATCCAGCGCTTCAGACAACCAGCTCTTTGACATTATAATATCTGGCGGGGGGATGGTGGGCACCGCTATGGCATGTTCGTTGGGTGAGTGAGTGAGTGTAAATGACATGCACCCAGTATAAAGCTGACCGGTCCCAGTCTGCTTTTGCCCATCATCATCTCCACTCAGCACACGCTGCAAAAGTACACTTCCCAGTTGTAAAAACAAATAAATAAATCCCGTGACTTTTCTTTACCCTTGTGTATAACGCAAAACCAAAAAAAAAAAAAAAAAAGGAGAGGAAAAAAGAGGTTGCTATTTTGCTTGATGAAAGTGTTTTTGCTGGAGGTGAAGGGTGCAAATGCGGTTGTACAATGTGACGTTTTCATTAGGACGCTAAAGTAAGCAGTGTGCAATCAACGCTCCGATTTTATGCGAACTTTAGTAAGCTCTTGTACAGATATATTGGTAAAGGATGCAAAATGAGAGGAGAAACAACATCACAGTGATTTAGAGAGGATGTTAGAAAGAAAATCAATCACCCTGCATTTAATCTGTGTACTTCATTCAGGTCTGGATCCAAATTTGGCAGGGAAGAAGATTCTTCTGCTTGAAGCTGGTCACAAAAAAGAGATGGACAGGGTCCCGGAGACCTACAGTACACGGGTCAGCTCCATCAGCCCAGGCTCAGCTACACTTCTAAGTGGTACGGACTTGTGTAGCTTTCTGTGTGGTTCATATAACACTGCAGAGGAACACCTACAAGCCATTTTATCTACCTGGAGTAGTTTATCCCAAAATAATCATAATTCTTAATTTATTCATCCATTTCTTCCAAAAAATTGACAGAGAGCACTATTAAAAACACCATAGAATTAGTCCATTAAATGGGGCTCTGTTTTCAGAGTCTATTTAAACCATATAGCTTTGTATTGTAGTTGTTAACAAAAACTGTTCAAAATAATTTTCATTCATTGAAATAAAGCTGAAGTAAAATAAGTTAGGTATCTATTTTTAAGGCATTAACTTACAATACATTTGTTACAGTATTTATTCAAATTTGTTAATGTTAGTTGATAAATATATACAATCATTGTTAGATCCGGTCCATTAACAGACAACCTTCCATTTTTAATATAACTAAAATAAATGGGCTATGTTTAAGATTAAGTATTAAAATAACTAAATCTTAAATAAAAAATAAGGCTAAATAGAAAAAAAAAGTACAAATGTTCTTAAACTAATAACTGAATACAAATAAAATCCAATTAAAAATATAAATCATTATTATAATAATAAATAATAGTATCTAATAATTCACTGGGGAACAGAATATATTGTTTTATTGAAATTGTTCTATTTCGTCATTAATGACTTGCATTTTTCATACACTATAAAATGAAGAAGTACAGAAAGTGTTTGACCAAAAAACAAACAAACAAACAGTAGTAGATGTGTTGCCACAGAAAGTGAGCTGCCCTATGTTGCCAGGCTACACAGTGTGTTATGTGAAATGAAACGCATGCTTTTGATTGTGTCCACAGAATGCATGTTTGCATTATGGGCAGTGTTGGGCATCATTTAGAACCAGTGCTTTGGGTAATGTGGAGGCACAATCAAATCACAAGGTCTGTGGTGAGGATAAGTACATCTGTTCCATTCAGAGCTCTTAAACTGCACTCCTGTCATTAAAACTATTTACAGTATAATGTTTGTAAATGAAAGATTCCCCAGGAAGTAGGTCAGTAGGTAGCGCTGTGTACTTTTTTCCATTACTACATTTAGTTTGCTTTTTCTTCTGGTTGGATATCATAAAGGATCAACTTTTTAATCGTCTCCTATTGTGTTACAGGTCTTGGTGCTTGGGATCATATTGCAAATATGAGATGCAAGCCGTATAATAAAATGCAGGTCAGTAAAACTGGCATGCTGTAATACAATGCTTACTTGGGCGGTGCTGTTATGTAATGATAGTATCACATTCTACTGAATGATAATCATATTTACGCACCACAGTATTACCGTGCTTCACAGAATGTCCAGCAAAACATTGTAGTAGTCCCATGGCTCTTTTTACAAGTGAAAATGTAATTGAAGTAATCAAATATCACACCAAAAGAAACCTGCGTCATTTAAAAGCAACTAGCCACTAAAGTAAAACACATTATGTGTAACCAACACAGTTATTCACTATGACCTTACCTGCTTATTTTCCTGAGCGTATGAAGCCACTCTATTAAAAACAGCTGTATTGTGTTTTGCTCATCGTCGTTGCCTCATCACACCGTAAGCAATCACCCATAAATTAATGCTACAGAACCACGGCCTCTGAATACAAAACATACATTAGAGATGCAGAACCTCATGGTTAAGCTTGGTTTTGCTTGCGGCCACAGTTTATCGATCAGAGTCTTATTTAGCGGGATGACATAAATCCAGCTCTGTCTACTAATTACGAAGATTCATGTGAGATGCAGGGAGAGGAGTTAAAAGGAGGAGTTAGTCATTCAGGGAGAGGAGTTAAAATCTGTGGAGATCACAAGTAAAAGGGCCCTTCGTTTACTATGCTGTGGTGGGGTTTCTCCTGTAATGTGTGTGTTTCTCACTGCCAGAATGAAATCCTGTGGTTTCTGGGCAAACTCTGTCATCAGAGTGCACTTTATATAGTGATATACCTCGCCCATTATACCTTTCCTTTTTGTTTGTGAGTGCATTTATGTCCAAACAAGGAAGAAACTGCAAAAGGAACTGAGCTGGGTTCCCTCTTGCCCTCCAATTAAATTCAAGTGGTTGGAGGAAAGCAACTAAAGTGGGCTTGGGAAGTGCCATGTACATGAAAAAAAAAGTTTGGAGGTTCCCTAAAGTGCTATCAGCTAGATTTTGTTCCTCCATAATGGTCTGAACCTTTTTTCATGCCAAAAAGGGTAATTTTGGCAAGGGACGTTTTAATTTGGCAGTGACTGCACGTACATAGCACTTCCAAAACTTATCAACGGCTGTGTTTTTCCTACACGTAAAATCCTTATAATAGCGGGTTGGTCACGTTTTAAAACTTTCATGTAACCATGTATCAAAAATGGAAAAAACCACTACTATTAGTGGTTTTAGCATGGCTGTAGAACAGAAAGGATAGAACAGTCCTTCTGAATCCATGTTATTCATGGATTTAATTGTTTGCCAGTCACCTTAGTTACAAGTCATTTTAGATTTGTAAAATATAGCTGCATCAATCCCCAAGAGCTTTTTGCATTTAAAACCATGTTTTATTAACTAAGTTCCAAGGCAACTCGGATGAAACAAACTTAGCTCGACAGTAATGTTCGCATATTTGTTATTTATTATTAGCTTAACTATAAATACAAGCATAAATCGCCACAAAGAATGGCATTTTACATTTCTGCCTCGCCCCAGTGCATTTACGAAGTCAACCGTGCAACCTCAAAGGCTGTTGGTGGCTGATGTTTGGTTAGAGTATCTGGCAAAACTCAAACGGCTTTGATGTGTTCAAGTTCAATGGAGCACGTGTTCTTTTGGAAATCCATAAATAGCGCCTGAGTGGTTGCATAAGGATAGAGTTGTAAACCACAGCAATAATTTGGTTCTTCGCTTTAGGTTTGGGATGCTTGTTCAGATGCTCTGATTACATTTGATAAGGACAATCTGCAGGAAGAGATGGCGTACATCGTTGAGAACGACGTCATTGTGGCCGCCCTCACCAAACAGCTGCAGACTCTCTCTGGTAACGGATACATTTTGATGTTGGTTTATAGATCGATTTATGTGTTTGTTTTTATAATCATTGCTTCGCACACTAAACTTTGATCATTACATGATGATATATCCTTAATTGTTGCTTTCGCTGAGCTTTTTCCATGTTGCTAAATGTTTTTCCCAGCAGGGTCCAGCAGTCTCCGAGTGGGTTCCCTGTTAACTAGTTTTAGGGATGGCTTGGCAAATGATGTCACCACAAGTCGTTCCTTCCCGTCTTGGCAAAATGTTTATGTGTACTTATACTCCTTTTGAACATCTTTCTTTTCCCCCTAAAGATTCCACTTCTTTGGATGCATCCGTGTTTTTCCTGCTATTTCGATCATCTAGCACATTACTTTTGGTGGGAGTCAAAAGACCCACGAGAATTGCTTCTCTGTTTAGACACGTGCAGTGGTCTATTGACCCATTTGAAAAACCACAATCCTTTCCAGTCCTAGCATCTCGCTCGCTTGGGGTGCCTGAGCACGGACAGCATTTTACTGTAACATTTTGTTGTTGTAATTAACTAAACCGTTCCAAGGCTCTGCATTTGGCTTTTCCATGCCATGCTCTGTAAAACAGCATATTTTTAAAAACAGGCCTTTTTTAAAATGCATCTTGCATTTAACAGATGTGCGGTAGCACGTGCGTTTTCACGTGTTTGTGTCGAGGTGCTTTTTAACAGTCTGCTATTTCTGCTGAAGTACTAGACAAAAAGTATATGCATCTGCCAGTGCTTTTCTTTTTGTTTTTGTTATTCTACTTTCAAATCAGCAAGAAGCCAATATTTCTCATCCGTGCGCAATAACTAGTGTTCAGTTTTGTGGACAGAATGGTTCGAAAAGTAGGTATAATTCCAGATCTTTTTATGTGCCTAGACCGCCAGTGGTTCTAAGAAAAGTGGATTTTCTCCTTCCTTTACTTTCGTTCTGTGTTGTGTCCAGGATATTGGAAGTTGATCTTTTGTATTGCATGGTTTGCTTGTAGATAAACACCATTAGTCAGCCATGGCTGACTTGCCAAAGCAGTTAAGACAGTTGTTAATGTTAGCAGGCCTCAACCAGAGAAAGGAAAACAGCTTTGTGTTTTATGAGATGGTTCGATGATCCTTAATTTTTGACTTTGTCACAGCCAAACCCAGTTTGTTTGGATTTTTTCCCATTTCTCAAGTGGAACTGAACAAGATTTGGACTAATGCTGTTTTTGTTGCATTTTAATGTTTAATGATTTTTGGATTATCATTCATTCATTCATGTCTAAACCAGACCATGTTAAAGTGCAGTACCGAACAAAAGTGGTGAAGTACATCTGGCCCCGTCCTTACCATGTCTCTGAGTCCATCCCTTGGGTTCAGGTGACTCAAGCTAATGGAAAGACTCTCCACACCAAGCTGTTGGTATGTAGAATGTATCCAGTGTTTCCTTTGGTATCACAAACAGATGAGTGCACAGCCTACATAAGCAAATCCTCCATTTCTTAAGGTAGGTATGATTTGTCTCTTTCAGATTGGTGCTGATGGGCCAAACTCAATGGTGCGGAGAGAGGCTGGCATCCCAACAGTCAAATGGAATTACGATCAGTCAGCGGTCGTCGCTGTTCTGCATTTGTCTGAGGTACGCTAATCCTCCAGTTTCAAGTTCAAATCATACTGAATTCTGTAATTTGCTGAGATATGTTTAATTACAGGGGAAATATGGTTGCATTGAATGTATTAACCTTGCAATATCGTTTTTCAGCCCACAGAAAATAACGTAGCCTGGCAGAGGTTTCTACCAACCGGACCCATTGCAATGCTTCCTGTGAGCTGACTTTAAAAGATTATTTTACTTGTAAATAATCTCAGTTGTACTTGATTTGTTTAATTGGCTCATCGTGTTATTACTTAGTGGTCAAATGGAAAATACATGCATACATACATGTGTTTGTAACGTGGACGTGGTGTATGTGTCTGCTGTGCAGTTGTCAGACACAGAGAGCTCGCTGGTCTGGTCCACCAGTCATCAGCATGCTGAAGAACTTCTACAGCTGGATGAAGAGAGCTTTGTGGATGCCATTAACTCTGCATTTGTGAGTAAACCCTAACACTTTTGCCACACTTATAGTCCACCTCCCTGTGCTGTTACAGTGTTTTTGCAATATTTTGGTATGTAGAATAACATAACAAAGAAGTTGTTTTTGATTTAAATATCATATCTATGCTCTGCATTCTCCATTTTGGCTGAATACCCTCAAATTGACCCTCACACCCTTTTTTCTTCTTGTTTGTGTTTCCGTCAGAGAAACTCCTTTTTTCCCAAGCTGGCTATTTTTACTGGCCTTACTGGTCATAGGCATTTTGCATCTGAGTCACGCTTGCCATCAAAACTGGTTTGCTAATTAAGCCCAAGGTTTGCCAGTGTTGGTCATTACTCCACGAAATGTTTTTTTCTACAGACCAAACTCAAATTTGTGGCCTGCTCAGAATTTTACTTTAATAAGGCACGCTTCTTGCATCTCTGATGAAATACTGGTCTTTTTAAGACTTTAGTGTTTTGAGTGCACAAAAGGACAAAGGTATAGCTTACCTCCAGATTTCAAGATAAAGATAGCATTAATAAAAATCATATGTTGTTTTAAACCCATATGACTTTTATTTCTTCAAAATTGTGGTGTTCCACTGAAGGATGTTTATGCAGCTTTTTCCCATGCAATAAAAAGCAGCAGTGACCAGGGACTGTCATGATCCAAAAAGGAACAAGAAAGCACTATAAAATTGTCATTTGAAGGAGTCCATGCTGTGCTCTACTCCAACAAGTCCTCTAAAGCAGTGGTTCTCAGCCTTTTTGACTACACAATTTTCAGAGACCCCCCAGTGTAAGGTATTAACTCTGGTAATTTTGCTTTCTTGTTTGTTTTCCAACATTTTTATTAATAGAAACTACTAGTGTTGATGAATTATATATATCATTTTTTTTAAATCAATTTGGTCAAGTTGAAAGCCACACTGCTCTGAAGTAATATGATAGCTTTATTGGAACAGGTTGTTCTATAAGAATTTTAGTTCATTATGTGGAAATCTTCTCCTCTGTGTACATTTTGGTTCCAGATTGATTTCTGGATACATTCAATTTTTCATTTTTACATTCAGCATTTTTAAGGCTGAAAGTGAACAGTGGAAAACCCTTTTTTTTTCTGCCCTTTACTGCAGCCTGTCATTTGATGAGAGAACTTCAGTTGGACAGAAAATGATAAAAATCAAAAAATGAACTGAGAATCATTCATTTCATCCTTTTACTTATTACATGAGAGAAAGAAAGTCATATGGATTTGGAATGACATTAGCAGTAGTCAGTGATTGTTTTTTAATTGGCTTTCCCCTTCTCTATCATCAAGTTTAAGCTTAACTACTCTATAACCAATAGAGATTTTGGCACACCTCATTCTTCTGGTGCCATTTCCACTGTTGTTCACTTCTCTGTTTCACTCTCTTCAGTGGAGTAATGAGAACCATTCTGAGCTGGTGGAGACTGCTGGTTCTCTGTTCCGGACGGCTCTTTCTGTCCTGATGCCTGACAGTGGCTCTGCACGTCAGCTTCCACCTAGTGTTGCAGGTATTGGCCCAAAGAGCCGGGTCATGTTCCCGCTGGGCATGGGCCATGCCACAGAATACATCCGCCACAGAGTGGCCATCATTGGGTATGCTTGCAATTGCATGAAATGATTTTTGGGTTTGAGTATTTTTTTCATAATTTCATAATTGTTCAGAATTTTAAGAGTGGTTTTCATAAGAATAGAAGCACATGTATATACAAAGGAGAAATACTAGGTTTATAGCACAGCTGTATTGTTTATGTGGGTGTCTGAGACTTTAAACCTATGTGATGAGGAATTTCTAAGGTATTAGAGTCCACAAGGAGGAAATTTCAGCAGGTTTGCCGGTCAAGCTAAATATGGCTCCTGTCTCAAGGTTTCCTCTCTATATTTTCTGATCTTTCTTATTTCAGAGATGCTGCACACAGAGTCCATCCTTTAGCAGGCCAAGGTGCCAATCTAGGCTTTGGCGATGTGGCCTATCTCACAAAAGTTCTCAGCCAAGCAGCATTTAACGGAAAAGACCTTGGTGAGTGTTTCAGCATCAGCAGCAGTCAAGCCGAATGTACTGTATGTGTTCACTGGATTTGTACTTGTGTGACAGTTTTCACATATATACATCAAATATTTTCATTTAATAAGCATTACATGAAGTCATGTTATGAGCTATATAGTGAAGAACTGCCTCACGTTGAAGAAACGTGACAAGAAATGTTTGGTTGGAAATTTCTGATCAGATCATAGAGTATTTCATACCTGAAGAAGCATACTTTTGGTAGCCCAGTGGAGCTTTCTGTGGTTTTTCTTAGCTCTTTTCCATTTCCTTATATTGAGAGGTTATACAGTGTTCTTACTTGTTGTAACTCCTGCCAAGAACTGCTCATAAATTACTTTGCGTCCACAAATGGAAACCTTGTTTTTGGAATTATTGACATCAGTTTCTTAGAAATTCATTCATTTTGGAGCAAAGTCACCTGAATTTTTTGTCGTGGAGTTTTAGTATATGCAGTAAAGTGTATGAAATTAAGCTGAAAGTACTACCTTCGTATTGCTGATTGAATGCTTTTTAAAAGCATTAAAAAAATTCTGATGCAAGACACAGGATGTGTAAAAGTTAATGGCATATGATTATTGTGTAAATCTGCAGAGATTTCTGCAGGTGTAAATTATGTGCAGACAACAAGCACCAAATGGATAACAGAAAGGACAACTTTTGAAGAAGAAGTATTTCACATGCTTTCTGTTTAACCGTTGATCCTTTGAACTCTAGGAGCCATGCAGCACTTGTTGGAGTTTGAGACTGAACGTCAGCGACACAATCTTCCTATGATGGCAGCCGTTGACCTCATGAAGAGACTGTACTCCACTAATGCCGCCCCTATGGTTCTATTGAGAACCTTCGGCCTGCAGGCTACCAACGCACTGCCTCCACTTAAAGTATGATCACGTCTCTTATTCTTTCCACAGTTCCTTCAAAATGTCAGTTTTATTTTTATTTCTTGCTCTGAAATGATTGGACAATCTTCCCTTCCTCCATCATATTCCATCACTTTGGATCTTGTTCTTTTCTTCAGCTCTGTAGCAATCCGCTCTTGTTCTCATTCATTTCTGTTATCTGTGCCTCTGTTGTGCTTCCAGCTTCAGTCTTCTTTCACCTCTCCAACTTTTGCTCCCCCTTTCGCTCTTCCTCTGACTTCTTCCCCTCTCTCACCCCATCCCCCCAATCTTGTCCTCTGATTACATGCCTTTCTACTCTTATCCATGCCTGTAATTTACATGGTCAGGAGCTACTACTATGGTTATGTTTAGCCCTAAATTTACTGTTACCGAAAGTGTGTGGGTGGAGTTGCAGGGCTGTGCATGGTGGTGTTGGCTTGTGTTTTCACACTCCTTTTATTACAGGCCACTCTTATGAAATGGCTTCATTCCTTTACTAAGCGTTTCCAACCAGAGGGCCCGTAACTTGTTTTAAGCCTTGAGGGATATCTCCCACATTTGGTGTTTCTAATATAGACATTACAGCCTGTGTAAGTGCCTCAAATGTAATCTAAGGAGGACTTCTCGCCCTTCATGATCAAAAGTGGGAAGATGTGCATTTGTGAATTATGAATATTGCTTACATTTAAGTCACTTACTGAAGTTATATTTTTCTTCTACCCACAGGAGCAGATCATGGCCTACGCCAGCAAGTAAAACAGTAGCTGCAAACTGGATGTTTGCTGGATCTCTAATGTTAGATTGTGTTCATGGAATTTATAAGTGTAAATTAATAAATTATATTTTATTCCTCTGTGGGTTAACATTTTTATGCCATCTTTTCCAATAACCCATGTGAAAATGTTATATAAAATAAATACAAGATGTAACTACTACTGCTCTGCTGCCTTTGTGAATGGAACGAAAATGTGATCTACCGTTTCTCAAACTTGAAGTTGCTCCAATTTTGAAGAACAAAGAGCGAATAAAGAAAAATGTAATTTAAAATAAAGAATGTAATTTAAAAGATAATCATATACATATATACTGTATGTGTGTGTATGTGTATAGGAAACATACACAATTCTTTAGTGTGTTAGGGCTATTCAAACATACAAGTCATAAAAATTTCTGTGTGTATTGAGCATGGTTCTTATGTTTCGTGATGAACATCAAATTTCGTTAATCTATATGGTCATAACTTTTCTCAATTATCAAAATTACAGAGATATGATTTATTATATGACCTATTTGTGGAGCAGATGTCAAACTAAAATAGGCTTTAGGCACGAAATTTGGTTTATGCTGGATTATTGTATTATTCGTTGGTATGCATTTAGTTTTAAAAGCAAAGATGTCTCCTAAAGTTTGATTCCACATTGATTCCGTAGCCAGTATTTGTAAGGCAAAGGTGTACAATTGAACTGCATTGGAAATAAAGTAAGTGATGCAAAATCTATCTCGTAATGAGAAATGTCTCTCGTAATGAATTTACCTTTTGAATAGGGCTCAAGTGACCTAAATCATAATCTTCTAATGAAGACGAATAAAAGTCCACATCTCAGTTCGCCGTTTGACCAAATTATTTTACCTTTTATCTCGCGAGAATTGGCACGCGGTTATATTTGGCGCGCATTTAAATCGCCCAGCGTGAGCGTAGAGCATGGATGGGACTTGACCGTGAAAACATCAATTTCTTTGCGAGAAGGTAAGCAAGCATTTATTATCTGTTTGTTATGTTTATATTATAATATTTGTTATGTATTTCGTGTCAGGCCTATTTTTTAAAACACACGAAAATCAAGATTTCGTTATTCTAATACAAATGTGTCAACACTTTCAGAAAAAAAATATCTCTAACTTTCAAGATTACGTTACCTTAACTTAGAATATACTTGATGGATCGAGTTAAGTTTATAGGTTAAATGTATTTTAACATTAAAATCCCATTAGTTAAGTAATTCAACAGATTTTTATTATGATTCATTCATGTACAATTATCAGGTCATACACAACATTGAATTAGAAAGCATATTTATAGCATTTGTTGTCGAATAACTAAAAATGGCGTAGCAGTACATGATAATTTCATGTCATACATTGTATTGTGACAACTGGTAAAATACATTACTGATGTGTATATACAAACATAGTAAAATACATAAACAGGTATACTGCAGCAGCTTTAAAGAAGCAGATGGATTAAGAGATGCAACAACAGTACGCTGCATATGTAGCAAGTGTTCTTGTAATAAATATTTGTACAATAATTCACAAAACACAATTAACATGATACTGCCAAAAATTGGTACTAAGTCGGTCAGCAGTATGCACCTGTCACAAAATCGAACAAAATTCTGCCCAATTACTCCTGAGCATTTATGCATACACAAAGCAGGAACATTTCAACACTGTTCTACACAATGACCCTCTAAATTGTCTTCGAGCCATCCACAATAACCAACCCAAGTTTAAAGTATTCTAAACTCTGTTGTCATAAAAATAACTCCCATCTGAATTGAATACAGTAACACATAATGTCTAATAACATTTAATAACTTCTGAGTTATATTTTATCAAAGTATTGATAGGATTTAGCCATGTAAGTTTATATACCTTTTTATAATTTGATAATGGCTGCATGGCAAGTATATTTAATTGCATGCCATTCAGTGTTAAAAACCATGGCTGGTTAGACCTTGGCTAAAAAAGAAAAAGGCCACTATAGATTTTCACCAAAATGTGATATGCTTCTGAAAAATCTTCCAACTCAGCTCTTCAACTCTGCTATGCTAACTTTCTTAATAGACAAACAGAAAAGAATATGTTACACTCATGTACCCAAGTAAAGTGACCGTACATGTATGATTTGTCCTTGTCCCTACCAGCCAAATCAACCCCAGGTTAAGCTGCTGATCCCAAACAACTTTCCAAAACAGATGGCTGTAACTGAACCAGCTACGTTAAAATGTTAAGTGCTCGATGGGGCAGTAAATGGAAACTGAATTATAATTTACCATAACCTAAAACAGCACTACACTACTGTGCAAGCACTACCACTAACATTACTGCAGGAGAGGCTACAGAAGCTTCAATAATAAATTGTGCAGTGTCCCACTGCACAATATCCTGCACAACTACATGAAGCTTTAAATGGGTGAGTTAAACACTGAAACTTTGAAAACTGCCAGCTTAGACAGACAGACAGACAGACAGTGTCTCAGGTGAGACTACAACTGAAAAAAATGTAAACATACAGTAGAAATTGCAGGCTGGCCTGGCCATCTTTACAAAAATATAGTGATTTCTTTGTGAACAGTTCTGTAAGTGTTTAGTTGGTGAGGGGGTAGGGAGTTGTGATATAGGGCTGCAGTGCAGGGCCGGTCTGAACTCACTTAAGAGTTATGGAGGAGGACAGAGAGGGGCTGCTTGATCAGGTGAGTTTTGCCCCGGCTTGACCCCTGTGCGCCCCCTCATGCTGGTGTCCATTGCAAGACTGCTGGCTTTAATGAATGTTGAGATTGTGGAAATGATCGAAGATGGCGCCGAGTGCCCAGCTTGTCTCCATATTATTCACCTTTTTAGTAAGCTGTTAAAAGAAGATCATTTTTTTCATTATGCTGCTTACTTTTCTACTACTTCGTCTGCAAAGGAATGTTATCAGGATTTTGGCAATTTAATTCAGTATGCTCAAATATGTACAAACACTGAGCTAGTAGACAGGTTTGATCCCAATTTTAGTGACTTTACCTATAAATGTCCAGTTTCACATTTTTAAATTATGATGTTTTAATATTTCCCACTCACCTGCAGAACAGTGCTGTCCTTGAACCCGAATCCCTCTTTCAATAGGCATGTGATATAGGTCATGTCCATGCACAAAAAGGGGCTGATTGGACGGTATTTAGTCATCTTGTTGCACACTTGTTTAAGTAAAAGAAAAGAACAATAATTAGCTGTGCTTGCGAAGGGAAGCTGTTGCTCATACTTAAAGTTAGGGATTAGAACAAACCCTTTAGCCTTAGTATTAAACCTTGACGCATTTCTCATCCCACATGGTCTGTGCTACAGACATGAGTTATACCTTCTACCTAGTGTAGCAACCACCCAGAACACCCTAGCACTAAGAGCTACTTTGAAAAGTTTTGCAATGCTCACGGCGATGAGTTTTGCACGGGCAACACCAGTCACTTTTTCTTCAGAAAATGTAAACATTTTGTAACTCTTGAGTACAGAATTGGGAAATAAAAAATCCAAGGGAAAATTAAAAGACTAAAAGATTTCTATGTTGCACAAGAAATGATAAGCATAGTGTACATTTAGTCCCAGACTGTTGATTGTCATGCTGCAGTGTGTCAGAGTCTGGGGGAAAATTAGGTAAGACAATGAGGCACCGGTACTGTGTTTGCTACAACTGTCTGGCACGTCTTTGTGAAACAGGTCCTCCCAATGTTTTGTTTTTCCTCTGGCTGACAACGCGATTTGGGAAAGTTTGAGATGAGGAGGAAAGTGGGAATTAATAATTTCATACACAAGTGCTGATTGTGCTCCAAATCACAAGGGTTACCGAGTGTTCCCACAAAGGGTAGAACATTAAGTCCTGCCTGCCTCCAGTTAGGTATTGGGCATTAGGTGTTGTCTCACGATCAGGGAGGAGGGGGGGTATCCACAGGGCTGCTGCCATTGGGATAACCAATGTGCCAAATGTGGTTCATCGAGACCATGCGACAGTGTCAGCATACAAATAATAGCCTTACATAAGATGCCAACTCATTCCCCCTAGTGATAAATCATCTCTGCTGACATTTACTGTTGGACACAATCTACCAAGTGAGCCACATGATTCAGTTTCAGACCCTAAACTGACATAAGCATCACATTGTGTTCAAGAATTCATAACATAATCCTTTAGTAAGGGCATGGAAAAGCTGAGATAGCGGCTCGGAGAGGTACAAAAAAGGTGAACACACGCAAGCAGAAGTATATGTGTGGGAGAGGTGTAACCTATGTTTATGTGGTGGCTGAGCTATCATTTTGTGAAGCCAGTGTGATTGTCGAGAACCTCAAATGCAGATAAGCAGTGAGGGTTAATGTTTGTGCTATGTGCGGCAGGACTTTGACGTGAGTGTTTTTTGGAGATTGGGAGAATTTCCAAAGTCTTACCTTCTTTGGCTCTCTTTTTAAAATCCCTGACTTCCACAGTACCACCACGGGATCCATCTAAAAGATTGAGACAATATAGTTTATTTTTTAAAGATTATTCATTTGGAGAGATTACATAGCACTGACCCCCCTTATCCCCAATTTAGTCTTACCAATGAGACCAGACTCCACAGCTCTATCATAGTAATAGGAGAAGGCATAGAAGATGCTGCTTCCCTTGACTTCAAAGGGCTGGTGCACAATCCCTTTCACCACCTGCATTATCTCTTGGTAGCATAACTTGTACCCTGCAAAACCTGGAAATAAAGGGCCAGATGTAATGTTATTAATATATATATATATTAAGTTTATTTTTTCAGTAATTTCATCAGTATAAAGTCTGGTGGTCCACTTTGAAGAAATCCCTGTTTAGACAGGAACAGACAGTCTGATGGACATGTGAAGCAACCAATCACCATTTGTTTGTATTTTATGCTTTGCTGGGATATATTTGCTCAGCAGTGTCAGGCCCATGTATACTCCGTACCATGCATACTCAAGTCGGACACCCAGAATTGGTGTATAAACAGACATTTCTGACAGACTTCTGGGGGCAGTCCATGGCTGTAAGGTGAATACTAAACTAACCTTAACAATATGTTTGATATCTGTGGTATCTTGAATGGAAAGTGTGCATTTCAAGGAGAGTGCCTCCTTACAGCATAATTAGGTGAGTTTAAGGGTTTGCCACAAACTCTTCACAGAGTGGTTTCCTCACTAGGAAGCACCTAATAGGCAGCTTTCATATGACCTGGAGCTAACTGTCTGGTCAGGTCAACCAGCTGGAAACCATATGGACTGCTTATAAAGGCCCATCATAGCTAGTGATTCTGCCACACAACATTGCTGAAGGGAGAAAAGGCTAGGCTAAATACCAAGTATGTGATCTTTTTCTTTTTCTTTTTACATGTCTGTGGTTACAGAGTTGTTGAATCATTTGATGAGTGAACTGAGTAAACTGACTTATTTTTTTTTTCTGTTTAAATACAATGTTTGTTATGTTAGTATTTCTATGGAGCCAAAAATAGACAGAAACAGACCTGGAGAAGTTAACTAAAGCAAAATGTTTGTCAATATGTTTTTTTAAATATAAGTTTTAGTCCAACTATTAATGGAAGCTTAAAGTCAATTCTGACCAATTCTGGTCACTCACCATCTGGGATTCCACTGACTTTGTAGGTGAGTCCACCAAAACTCCAGTCTTCTCTGAATTTTTTGGGTAAACAAGAACTTCTGAAAACTTTCCAATCAAGACCTGAAGATCGAACATTGTGATAAATTAATAATCATCCATATAAAATAAAGTTAGAAGATATTAAAACATTTTATTAGTAATTACCATCTGCACCAAGAGCGCCAAGAGTTGCCAGTCGTGCAGCAAATAGTCCATTTCCAAGATAACTGCAAATGTAAAAAATTATACAAATATTTTTTTCTTCTGATGACATATTGTTAGTCTTTGTCTAGAAAGGATATGTATTGTCAAGTTATCTGACCTGTGAGTATACAGCTCAAAAGTGCTGTTAAACATATTGATTTTGGCAATGTAGTCTGGAGGAGCAGTCAACACAGTTTTCTGTGGAAGAGAAGAGAACAATGTCAATGTAAAAAAAAAAATCTGAAACATTCTAGCCAGTATATGTTAACTGTGGATTTGTCCAATCATTATACCTTAAACTTAGGAAGGAAAGTAATCTGAGTTGAACCCCCACCCAAATCCAGGATCCCAACAGTTTTTCTTGTTTTAGTATACAAATGACCTGCAGTGCAAAAGTATAATAAACATGTTTATTATCAGTTGTTCAAATCCATGAAAAACATGTAAATGTATATTATATAAATTAAGTTAAATTAAGAAATATAACTAGAGTTAGCGTAGAGTCATGGCCCACTCTTAGGTTAAACAAAATACTTTAATTACATAATTCATGACTGTACCTGTAAGGAAGTTTACTGTAACCCATGCCAAGACCCCTGTAAGAGAAAGAATGCAGTTGAGATGCAGAATTTGAGTTCCAACTCTAAATAACATGGTAAACACCAATCACTATTGGGACATTATTTGACATTTGAACATATTCAGTATTGTTTTGCTATATTCAATAGTACTGCATTCAAATGTAGACCAATGTCTCCACAGAAAATATACATCTTATACTGGGGCCATCAAGGACCAGCTCAGGTATTTAATCTGTCTGAGATGTGAAATTAGCCACACCTCATAAAACCACAGAACAAACACATGAATGTCTGAGTTTGCATGAAACCGAATGTCAATTTAAATTTAAAAATACCGAGGATTATTTTATATTGAGCATAGGAGGCTTCCAGACAAGGTTTAATCCAGACAGTTATATTAAACACTCAGGTCACTATCACAATAACGGATGTTTCAAAGTCTGTGCATTACATTATGAGTTATACATTTGTGCTTCAGTTTAGATATTTTAAACAAAGAAAGGTTATAGTACCCTCATTGGTTCCATTCATGATGGTGACACTGTTTTTTGGAACAAAGAAAGGAGAGTCATCAAAAACGTCTTTGACCTATGGAGAAAATCAGAAATTACATATATTAATCCTTGTGTGTAATTTCAGCTCTACAATGTTAAGAAATCTAGAGTTTATGACTCATGTGTTCCTCTGAAATGTACACTATAAAAAAGAAAGAAACCATTTGGTTGTTACAACATAACATTTCAAGCCGGCTCTTTTTTATCTGGAGTCGATGGGAAGTTCACTGAATCAATCTTAGGCAAATTTGTCTGAATCTGGGCAAGCTAGAAACCACAAGTGTGGCTGCTGTGGTGGCGTTGAATACGATAATTCAAAAGGCATTTGGGTCCCTTCAACTCCAGACAGCCTCAGAACAGCTGCATTTGCACAGTATTGGTTTCTCTTCTCTCTTACTTTTCCTGTCTTTCTTTCTCTCTCTTGTACACAACATGGTTTGTATCCCTTTGGGATGGTTTCTCTCTCTGCTAAACTGTCTGTGAAGAAAAGAATGCCTTACCTCATTCAAAAGGGCTTTGGCTTTTTCTTGAGGCAGCAGGCGCAAGCCGGCAGTGGCTTTCAGAACCACAGGTGTCTGTATCCATTGCTCTTTGGGAATTGTCTTTTTTGCGACCTTCAACAGTTGCCGAATGGTTTCTCCACCCTAGAAAAATATTTTTTTATTTTATTTTTACATATTATTGCAAATATTCCACAACTCCTCAAAGTGAGCTAAATAACATGATCTATAATCGGGTGAATTGGAAACTTTTTTGTCTACCAGCATCAAGGTGTTTCATTATTGAAGAGAATTATTAACTGTTTCAATATACTTGGCTTGTGGTTACAGAGTTTGGGATTGGAAGATAACCCACCAGTAGAATACTGGAATATCTAGAATATCTGCAAATGTCACAAACTAAAGAATAATTGCACAGCCAAGAATTCAAATTCCATATTGCTGAATACAGAATTTCTGGTTCTGGTTTTTGTTTTTGATATCGTCTTCAAATGAAATGTAAAAAAAAAAAAAAAATGCTTTCTCCATCTGCACTGCACAAACGAGACTGGAAAAAATTAAAGCCATTAGAATTTTATAGAAATAACATGTTCCCTGATGTTGTTATAAGAAAGTTAGTGGCTTACCACTTCGGGCATATCCGCATACGCTGACAGTCCAGGCTTCACGGCATGGTACATCTCATTGTCAAGCACTGGAAGCTCAACTGTGGGACACAGAGACAGACAGAAAAGTCAGAGTGGACAACTGAATACCTATGCTATTAGAAGGTGCACATTAGCGATGGACTGTGGGCAACTCGACTCCATCTCCTAAGGTTACTGGGCATGAGCAGAAACATTTGGTCATTGTATGTTTACCACAGATGGCGACCACCATGATTTTTCCAGACAGGCAAATTAAGAGTTTCTCAAGGCTCAGAGTTTACCTCATCAGGAGTGATGCCATGTCTCCATTTGATGGGTATTTTGTGGAACCGATTATTGCATTATCAGCTTAAACCCATAGTCTTTCACATATTGCTCAGGGTTGCAATTCATTAAATGAAACTGCAGCTGCTTATTACCCAACTTTCTCCATCCCTCTTTCCTCTTCCCATCCCTGTGTTTCTGTTTGCCTTCACACCATGAGGCGAATGAACCACGGCAAACACAGACACAGTAAGCAGACGTGCTATGACCCACTGGCTCCTGAGAGGGATTCAGTGAAAAAGCGATCAAGAAAGAGAGAGAGAGAGAGATGGAGAGGGCAGCCGTTCACAGAGTCTGCAAGGCGGGACTCTTCAAGATCATTCTGAGTTCATGGTGTAAGCTACACTGAAGCATGGATGTGAGTCAGGATCATCAGAGCAACACATCGGGAAAGGAAATATTCAAATTCATGCTACAAGAGGAGCAAGTAAGTTATCTGGGGAACTGCAGAGCTAATTTAGTGCGAAAAAAAAGGAATATGGAGAAAGGAGATGGAAAGACTTACCTGGGTCTTTTTGAATGAACTTGTAAATGTGGATACGGGTGCCAGTGCTGCCAGCATCAAACATGATCCCATAAAAGGTGCGACTGAAGTTGACTGGACGAGGGGCCTCTGCTTCCATCACCACAGGTATCTCTGGAGGAAGCTGATTGTCCATGTTGGCATTGTGATTGAATGCACGATAGCGGTTGTGCATATTGTGGCTGGAATATGTTGCCTCTACCAGGAAGTACCCGGCAAAAAGCCACATGGACACCACTGTCAAGAGCAACATCTGCTGAGACATGGTTTCTTTCTCCCACGCCGACACTGCAAACAGCTGAAGGCTTAAAACGTTTCTAGAAAAAAAGTGACTCAAGAATTTTTATGGAGGAGGATGTGTTTGCTGTTTTTGCCCTGGTCTTGTTGAAAGTCTTGAAGGTGTATAGATGCAGCAAAGGTCTTCAGAAAAGATGAAGAAGAGAAGAAGGAGAAGATGGAGAGAGCCAGAAGGAGAGGTTGAACACAGAGACACAGTCAGGACTGGTCGGTCATCTGTTTACAGTATATAAAGACATAAGTGCCTGGCAGGGGGCCATGCCAAACAACAGCATCCACCAATCCTGAGCCTCGTCATCGCAAGCCTTCTGAAATCCATCCTCCACCATCCCCTCCCCTAACTTATAAAAATGGACATGGAATACCTGCTAAAGAGTGTTGTTTCTTCCTCATCAATTATATGTAAGGCTTTCAAATTGGCAATACCCTCTCATACCCTCCCTCATCATCTGAAGTGGCTTAGAAGCAGCTAAAAGTTCTTCAGAAGAACAAAAAAAAAGGATATATTAAGACTTCAAAACCAGCTGGACTGCTAGGAATAAATGCATTGGTTTAAAAATACATTTTTATGGGTGTACTTAATTAAAACTTACAGCTTTACTTTCTACTTAACAGCCAGTTTTGTTACTTCACCACTTTTTCTTTCTGCTAACAAGCAATTAAACCTACTCTTACAAGCTTTCAATTGCTGCAAACCAGCTTCCTTTCCAGTAATAGTTGTTATATCATGAACTGGGTCCTAAAGAATCTTAAATAGCCTTTTAACTGGGATCTTGAGATACCGTCTTACATGTAGTTCATTTAAGTCATTTGCCTCATAACTTCTAAAATAGGGCTTTTTTCTCCTTTGTTAACTTTAAAAGAGGTGTAAAGAGATGTAGACATTATCTAATTTATTGTAGGAGTTTGTGGCAAGGCTATAAAATGGCAACTTCAGAGCTCAAAAACAGGGTGGACAAATGATTTCTTGTGTTGTTTTCACATCAGTTGCCAGGTATTCTGGCACAGCAGATGGTAAACTTCAATGTCTGTGTACCTTCAGTGCCCACAGAGTAGTGGAAGATCCTGTACCCAGGACATTTAGGGTCAAACTTTAGAATCAAAACACACGCAAACACTTCACAGTTTTCAAGTTAAATTACTTACTTAACTAATATATATATATATATATATATATATATATAGGTAAATATACCATCTTACAAAAATTTTAAGCTAGGCAGAAATATATTGTAGGATTATACAGAGAAAAAAATGTATGAGCATTTTGTTAGGTGGAAATCTTGCTAAATACTGAATTTCAACAAGCTTTTTTGACTTAATTCGGTGGTTTCTTTTTATGGTTTGAAAAAAAAAAAAAGATGTTTAGATCCTGCAAGAAGCATGAGAAGACTCCATTTAAAACCTCATATGAGCTGAATAGCAGGTTTACAGAGGGGTTTTCTTAACTCTGTGAACCTTGGTCTCACATCAAGGAGAGCTGCATGGATGAACTGTTTCGTGCTATCCTCAAAAATTCAGGCCTGACGCTAGGGTTGCATTCTGATGACATGTTTTTTTTCTCTTTCACTTGCAACTAATGAAAGTGGTTCACCGCACAGTGAGTTAAGAATGGCTCTCACTGCCACTGCCGGTGAAACCCGGCTGAGGGATCGGGAAGAGCAGAAATAAGGGGCGCTGGAGCCCGGTTTGCGATTTTGGTGCTGAGAGGGTTTAATGAGAAGGACAGAGAGGACAGAGAGAAGGAGGGAGGGGAACTGGGTGGAGTTTGGCAGTGCCTTTGCTCCCATCATGCCATTCCAGTCCCCGGACAGTCGGCTGAGCAAAGCAACAATTCCAACATTGTAATTTGGAACTAAAAATATTACACTTTCTTTCCTCTTTTTCTTTTTTTCTTCAAACTGCGGTACCCCATTGTGGTCTTTTCTCCCATGCCAAGCATGCATGTGCAAGCCATCGTATTGACTTCTGACAAGTTAAGAGAACACTTTCAACAACGTTATAGTAACGGTATAGAACTAATTCAATATGTGACGCTACTTAAGTGGCATGAAAATTACTTACTCTCCTGCAAAGATCATTATATTGAGGCTGCAATGATTTCTTAAGGAGGTTTCTTATTATGCTGTTAGCTTCCAAGCTGGACAAGTCTATATACAATATAGTGACTATGTTACAGCAGCAGTTAAATGTACCATTTTTTGTCTCTAAATGAGTACTTATGTTCACACGTAACTGAGACAATTACTGACAAGGCAGTCTGTACATCCATGTAATTATCACAATACTTCATAAACAGTATTTATGGCATAAAGCAGAGCAATTACAGTACATTGTTTAACTGAAGCAATAAAAAAATAAACCGAGATGAACACCAAGGCTTGACACATTCAAAACCATTTGTGCGATGTTGACTATAACAAGTTTTGCCGCAACGAAACAATAATAATTTGAAAGAATTTTTGTTGTTTGCTGCCAGCCCAGTAGAATGCACAATACAACCTTTAATCTACATTTTAATGAAAACATAAGGTTACAAAACAATGAACTACTTTTATAGTGCATAAAACAAAAAATATGACAACAAAATTGTGAGGTTTGACCATGCGCAAATTAACTCAATGTGTTATTCATTATGTAACATGCATTGCTTTTTAAATGGATAGTTCACCCCAAAACTTAAATGTTATCATGTGCTTACCCTCAACCTTTCATTCTTCTAGAGAACACAAAATAAGATAATTTAATGAATGTTGGGTAATTTTAATACAGCACAGTCTGAATCATGTTTACACATATTAAAGCACTCACAAGTGTCAGCAATAACCGCTCCAAACACTCCCCCATCTTCTATTGTTTGGACAAATCCCATCTCAATCTCATACAGTTTGTTAAGCCATCAAGCTGTATTTGTTTGGTTGGGATGCTTAAACTTTTCAAGGAGATTAACTAGCAGATGTACAGGTGCATCTCAATAAACTATAATGTCATGGAAAAGTTCATTTATTTCAGTAATTCAACTCAAATTGTGTAACTCGTGTATTAAATAAATTCATTGAACACAGACTAAAGTAGCTTAAGTCTTTGGTTCTTTTAATTGTGATGATTTTACAAAAAGGTTTCCATTCATTGCCAAAGAAGCTGGCTTTTCACAGAGTGCTGCATCTAAGCATGTTAACAGTAAGTTGAGTGGAAGGAAAAAGTGTGATAGAAAAAGATGCAGAGAGAACCGCAACCTTATGAGGATTGTCAAGCTAAATCAATTCAAGAATTTGAGTGAACTTCACAAGAAATGGACTGAGGCTGGGATCAAGGCATCAAGAGCCGCCACACACAGATGCGTCAAGAGATTTACTGAACCATAGACAACGTCAGAGGAGTCTTACCTGGGCTAAGTCCCCTTTTCAGATGAGAGCAAGTTTTGTTTTTCATTCGGAAACCAAGGTCCTAGAGTCTGGAGGAAGGGTGGAGAAGCTCATAGCCCAAGTTGCTTGAAGTCCATTGTTAAGTTTTCACAGTCTGTGATGATTTGGGGTGTAATGTCATCTGCTTTTTTTTTTTTTTTTTGTGCTAGTGTCATCCATTTACCAAGAAATTTTGGATCACTTCATGCTTCGTTCTGATGACCAGCTTTTTGAAGATGCTGACTTCATTTTCCAGCAGGATTTGGCACCTGTCCACACTGCCAAAAGCACCAAAAGTTGGTTAAATGACCATGTTGTTTGTGTGCTTGACTGGCCAGCAAACTCACCAGACCTGAACCCCAGAGAGAATCTATGGACTATTGTAAAGAGGAAAATGAGAAACAAGAGACCAAAAAATGCAGATGAGCTGAAGGCCACTGTCAAAGAAACCTGGGCTTCCAGAACACCTCAGCAGTGCCACAAACTGATCAACTCCATGCCACGCCGAATTGAGGCAGTAAATAAAGCAAAAGGAGCCCCTACCAAGCATTGAGTACATGTACAGTAAATGAACATACTTTCCAGAAGGCCAACAATTCACTATTTTTAATATTTTTTATTGGTCTTATGAAGTATTCTAATTTGTTGAGATAATGAATTGGTGGGTTTTTGTTAAATGTGAGCCGAAATCATCACAATTAAAAGAACCAAAGACTTAAACTACTTCAGCCTGTATGCATTGAATTTATTTAATACACAAGTTTCCCAATTTGAGTTGAATTATGAAATAAATGAACTTTTCCTCGACATTCTAATTTATTGAGATGCACGTGTAAAAACATTTACACTTCTTCAAGATATTTGAAAGAACAAGTGGGATTACTTGTTATGTTCCCTTTGCTCTGCAAATTAATCTTACAAATACATTAAATAATGTGCCACAGGATATCCTGCACAAGCACTTCTGGTGAACCTTGTAATTACAGGTCTGATGCTGATTATGATATTTGTATATGGGGGTGTCTGGGGGGGGGGTCTCTACTTTCATCTCTGTCATAGCAATTAGCTTTAAATTTTGTTGCCCAACAACATACAGAAACTTAAAGCCAAGAGCTGCCATAAGGCTACAGTAGCAACACTCAAACATTTTGAAATATGTTCTTTTTGCTTTTTCTGCTTGTGGAATGTTTTATGGATACACACCAGCTTCATCAAAAAGCGCAACAGAAATGACCGGCTGGGAAGCCAGCAACTAACTTGAGTACAAGGCATGCAATGCGAGGGTGGTGCTGCTGGATGGATTTGAAATTATTCTGAGCTAAGTTTACATTGTTTTTTGAAGCTTGGCCCCTGAGAATCTGCTATGTCAACTACAATTTTGTGTAAGCTTTGCGGCTACTCCACATCTTATGTAACATTGGCTTATATCTCAAATTTGTTTGGCGGATGAATGACATGTCAGTCACTTGCTGAAGTTTCTTCCCTTTGCAAGAACTGGAAGTGAACCCCTTTTGCTTATATAACCTTATGTAGCCTCGGTTACTGCTCACCCCATAATTCTTTGGTTTCTGAAGACTACACCCTGGTGTTGCAAACAACAGAGAGTACCGACCATTACATGACCCCCTTTTTATACATGAGTCCCCACAGAGTGAACAGTTTTTCATAGGAAATCATAGGGTGATGGCAACCGATCTCTTTTAATCACAGCCATGAATATCAAAATAAAATTCTATCTAAAGACTAAGACTGCCTGCCAGCAAAGAAATAAATCAATGGACGACAACAATATGAATTGGTTTTAAAACTGCTTGTCAAGGTGCAAAAGTCAACACAATTCATGAGTTCAAATGACTTTGTATGCTCAAAATAAACCAACATTCAAAAATCATTCAAATATGAAGTAACCTCAACAAAGGAACCGCACGTTGACATTTTTAGCTTTATTCTTAGCTAACTTTTTTATGTAGAGCAATTGATAGGTTAGCATTTTTAGCCAATTCTTTCTGAATATATAATGGAAGTTGCAATTTATTTTTTTTATAGATAAAGTGCAAAATTATGCCTGTTTAAATCCCACTTATATATATATATATATAAAATATATATAAATATATTTATGTCATATTCGTCTAGGTTAACATGAAGCTCAGAGACTTGTTTTAGAAAAAAACTCATACTCCTCTAAAAAAAATTATGAGACCAGAGAATCTTGTTGACCCGTCATGTCCATAATTACAAAATCTTTGCAGTCTTCACATCACATGCATGAAATGGAGTTTTTAAAGAGTTGCATGTACACGTGATATCCAACAGGAGAATGTTCCTTGAAAAATGCTAAATTAATGCAGCCACTTTATGTTTTAATAATATATCATTCAATTGATTTCAGATTTCAACAATACTGCAATACAATACACTGACTGGCTTAACTGGCCAGATAGTAGATGTTATATAAAGAATTAAGTATAAACTTTCCTTAAAGTTGCACTGCAAGTGAAACCAGCAGATTGTCATGTACTTTTTTCCAAATTAAACATATGGGTATTATTAGATATAAACATAAGATTTACATTCCTAGAACAGGGAGTCACTAGGTTGTTTACTGGTGACTCCCTGTTCAGTTTACGCCATCTTTATCTGGCCTATATTTATCTGTATTTTTTACACAATCTAAAGTTCCAGCATGAATGTTCAGTCACTGCTTCCTTGCCAGTAGTGGAATATATTATGAACACGAATTTCAGAAAGTCACATCATGTGTGCTGTCTAATTTGAAGTGTAAGCTTTTATGTCCATCACGTGTTCAATTGGTTGGTGGTGGCAACTGGCAAATTACAAAAGAAAACCTAGAAAAGAAACTTGAACCTTATTATTATGTTGATGGAAACATTTTATAAACCCAGTATTTTGATCATGAAATGCATTGTAACTAATTTTCATTGAATCCTAAATAGAACTGTAACAGCACACCACTTTGTTGTTTTAAAGTTTGGAAATTGTCGACAGCTGTTTTCCATTTACCATCCCTTACTTCAAAATGGGTCCCAATGAGTGCCCAACAGAGAGAAAACTAAAAAACTTGATCTGGACAACCTTGATATATCCCTTTTTAGACACTCACGGAAACTTCACATTTGCCAATGTAGCAAAATCCTGCAATATGTATTGTGGTGGTGGGCTCAGATTTAATTTCCAGCCACACCCCCTTGGCCTTCACATTATGTGATAAAACACTTGAGAGAGGGCTTAGCTAATGGAAACAAAATGAGAGAACATGAGTGTTTGCTTTGTTTCTTTCTTCTTTTTTTTAAACTAGTGAAGTGGTCTGACGTGACTAAAAACAGGGTGAAATTCAGTCAGCCAAACTGTTATTTCATCAAGGATTTTCCAGCTGTGTCCCTTGTGACCCAGCCATTTTTGACAGCCATTAAAACCAGCAATGGAAGGGAGAATGCCACCACAGGAAATTTGACCTATGAAGCATAGATTCATCCCAGAATTCAGTTTGACAGTATGGTCAAAACCTTTAGACAATGGCAGTTACAGTATGATTAAATTTGGTTAGCATTTCAATCCAAAACACACACACTTAGACACACAAAAACAGAGAATATTCAGCTATAGGGTCCTATTTTTAGTCGTTCTTTCATCATGTGACAGCCCCATAAGCTTTAACCTATGCAGTCTGACAGTGGTTTGTGAATGTTGATGCCTAGCCTAAATAATTAGATCAGGAGCATCCCCTCTTGTGACCCATGGTTTGTCTGTATGTGTATTCAGAGCCAGTGAGCAATGGACTTTCATAACAATACAAAAATAATTTTTAAATAAAATAATTATCGGTGTCAATCAATCAATGCGTTAACACGATAATAACGCATTAATTGCCCAGCCCTATTCTCTTTATTACATTTTTAACAAAAAGTTGGGTTAGTCCATATTTGACTCAAAGTTGGTGTAAAGCGCATGGTCTAAACAGGTTGTCCCTATTCTCTTATGGTGCTTTTCCACTGCATGGTACTGCACAGTAAGGTATGTTTCACTTTTGGGGGGTTTTCCACTGGGTACAGTACCTGGTACTTTCTTACTATCACTTTGGTTGAGGTTCCAAGTGAAACGTACCGTTACCAAACATGACATGTAAACTCTGCTGAAAGAATCGTCTCTAACTGTGACACAAACACAACAGAACCGCTAGATTTATTACACAGACAGCGACAGTTTTAAATAAGCTCATCTTTTTTAACATTGTCTGTTGAAGAAGTACAGACATTCCTCCATTCCTAGATCTGCGTTGGGCTGAAACTAGCAAAAACAGTTGTGTCGCGCTTTAAACAGCATTGGGCAGGGTGTATGATAGGGCCCATAGTCTATAGGCCATTGATTCTTCTATGTTTTCTGCCTGTATTCATTTAGCTGGGATCCATATTTTGTGTACAACCACATTTCTGCATTATTTTTCGCCATTACAAAGAACATTTCTTAAAGTTATGACACTCAAATAAAAACATATACCACAAAATTTGTAATTAAACTGATGATCCAGTAAGCAGAAGCTAAATTTACTCCAGGAAATTAAACTAAAAACATTTTAAGTGTTATTTATGAAATTTATGAAATGTGGGCACTAAAATATAAAGCACAGAATTAAAGGTCTCAAATCATAGAATGACTTGTGAATATGTATTCTCTGACTGGAATCACAAGGAAAGACTTCCCAGTAACTTTTGTGGTGCTGGCTTTGCAGAATTAAACTGCAACATTTTCTTTCAAAGGTCCTGGGACAGGAAAGAGCACTAATATTTGTTGTAACTTCTGTTAGATGCACTGATGGAACTGGTGCACGCTGTGAATGAACTTATTACCTAAATATAGACTACAGCTAAGCTGTGGTACTAGTAACATATTTTCTTAGTAATGCACAAAAGGCTCAAGGAATACAACCTTTGAAACCTCTACTTTTTAAATAGCCATGTAAATGTCATAAAAGTATCATTATTTTGGTCCTTTCCCCTCAACCTTCATATAATATGTGATAAAACACCTCTTCTTGAAAATAAACTTGTGGAGATAGTCTAGTGCAGCTCAAGTGAATAAAAAAAGAGTGGGTTTTTGGAAGGAAAAAAACTGCAAAAGTGGTGTCTTTGTATATAAATTTGCTTACAGAAGGAAGCAGCAAAGATCGCCCAGCTAGCACTTTACAGTCCATCCCATTATTCTACTGTCTTTCCAATTATAGGCTAATTTTACACTCCAAACTGCACTGTCATGCAGTAAATGAAATCAAACAACCTATGTTTAAAAAAAAAAGTTGTTATTTTGACTATTCTGTATTTTCCCTCTTGGAGATGGTGTATATCACGTAAACCAATGATTACCTTCACCGGATGGGACTGTTCCCCAAACACAGTGTGGGAAGCACTGGAAGTACTGTCATATGCTTGATTATGTTAGCAAATGTCATTGTGTTTATTCATAGCCACTAAGAGCCATGTTGGTTTAACGTGATTCGTTTACCTAAACCATGGCAGCAAAACACACAGTATCTAGTTCATTTATGTGGAAATCTCCTGCCAGGGAGATTGGAGGTATTTCCACGGGGCAGTCCTTCACCTGCTTCCCCAAACCTAGCACTTGAGGTTAGCCTAATTCAATTAGATGAGTCAGAGTTAAGCAGAGCCAAGACCAACCCAATGACCCAGAATTGTAACTTGGTGGGATGTAAAGGCAATTTGTGGCAGTTCCATGCCAATTTTGAATCATCTGGTCTCGCCTTTGACACATTTCACAGTGCCCAAGCTAATTAAGATGGATTATTTGCATTCGACAATGTCTTTCCTGGCTCAGTGGCCTGGCATTAATCAACATTAAATCAAAACTGACCCTATTTCTTCTCTTAATATGTATTTCTGTTATTGAGCAAAATTCACCAGTGCTTATATTCCATACAGAGAGAGAGAAACAAATGATATATATATATATATATATATATATATATATATATATATATATATATATATATATATATAAATATATAAAGGTTATTTTTTTGTTCCCTTGAACAAAAAGGATGAAAACACTATTCGCAATAATGTTTTCACAATATCCCCCCCAATTAAATTTCCACTGAATGGAATCATTCATAACTTGCACTTGCCACCCTACATTTATTACCTCATTGAATATTCTGTTTCACTTCTATAGAAGTCAGAGACTTTACTTGTACAGTACATTAATGTTAAGGGCACCTTGGGTTTGTTTATGTTGCAGAAGATTGAGAGAATCTGTCACATAGAATTATAGGAGATCGAGGCAGCATTTGCTGAAATGAACACTGAATAAACTTCAGCAAATATTTAAGTTTCCATTAATCTAAATAAAAAACAGACACTGCCTGAAAGCACATGCTGTGTCCTGTAACAGATAGTCTTTCCATTAGCTCGGTGTGCAAGCTTTAACACCAAACCACATTCCTCTCATTTTCTAATATGGGGTTTATTTGACCAGACACCTTCATGTGGCAAGAAGGTAAATGGAATGAAACGGGTCCATTTTAAAAGCTCTACCACACAATAGGATATCATCTTGGTGTCAAAAATAAACCTGATGAAGCTACACCAAACCTACTAGATATGTAGTAATACTATACTAAATTGACTTATTCAGGGATGTCCTGATTTCTGCAGGGCACAGCAGGTATGGTATTCCCTCCCAAGGTATTTATTTGCATCGTTGTGTGTATTTATTCTGCTTTTGGTAGCATTTTCCCTTCACGTCCACAGTTGGAGGCAGTCTCCTGTCTCTGTGGCCTGGAGCTTGGCACTCTTTCCAAAGCTCTTGCTTTCCAAACCAGAAGTTTTCTAATCCCTTTGTTGCCCTTGGACCATTGCTGGGAAATGCGAATGTTGGAAACTATAATTGTGGACACACTGCACCGAACACAATCTTCGATACGGAGTAGATCTTGTTCCCAGAACTTACAAGAGCCTAAACATCCAGTTTACATGCGTCCAGTGTTATGTAATATAGTTTGCTTGCTAAGGCAAGCATCGCTCTTAATACTGCAAATGTTTAAAGGTGATGTATGAATTTTTTTTAGACTCTATTACTCTCTTCTTACATTTCAATTCTTTACCCATCACAATTTTTCAGAAGCACTGACAAAATTCCTAGTCCAAATCTTTTACCAGCTGTGAGCATTTTGATATTATGTAAAGAAGGGACTAGATGACTGCATTCACACAGGGTTTTCTTCCCGGATTTTTTTGCGTGAATTGCTGGAAATTCTTCTGCGTGAACACAAACTGGAATGCAAGAATACTAGAGAATTCAGACCCTAGTAATAGTACATTGCCGGAATGGTGAACAAAGGATGTGTGTCATAGTGATTAAGATGGCTCTGTCCGAAATTGCATACTTTTCCAAGTAGGCACTTTTTCAAAAAAAAAAGAAAAGAAAAAGTAATTACTACGCAGCCGTTAAAAAAGTATATGTTCTATATAGTATAAATGTAACCCAGGCTAACTACATTTGACATGTTGTCTCTGTCATGTGACCCTACTGTACCAGCGTCATTTGAGCCACTTTCCTATGAGGCATTGAGTAAATGAGTAAATTACCCACTTGCTGTGCACTTCAGAATCTTGCTGGAAATAGTAGGTCATCTGGGTACTTTATGCCTAGTGTTTTATGAATATTGTGAATTCGGACATACTACTGTTCACATACTGTTTTTGCATGCTATATGGTATGGAAGTATGCATATTCATATGTAGCCATAGTTATGGTGCAACTCTGGGGATTTATATGGAGTCATAGACATGACATACAGGCAAAAATTTAAGATATTTTGGATGAAACCCAAGAGGCTTGTGACTGTCCCATAGACTGCCAGGTAAATCACACTGTCAAGGTCCAGAAGAGTTTGAAAGACATCGTCATAGTCCATCTGCCATCAGTGGTTCAACTGTAACATTATGAAGCGATAAGAATAAGAAAACAAAAATAATTACTTTATTCCACAATTCATCTCCTCTGACTCTCCACATCACTGTATCGGCATTTTGGAGAACATCCACTGAACACAAGTAGCGTGTCAGCCATTGCACAAGGATAGGTTTTCTATGTGCATCTATGCACAGTGCAGTGTGGCTTACACAGAAGAATGTACGCTGCTTGCGTTCAGCTAATATTCTCCAAAATGCCACTACGATACGGAGACAGAATGCCAACTTCATGTTCTTTAAAGACATGCATCTCACTTTGTCAGCTTCAATCCTAGCTAATATACCGCTGTTCCCACTTCATTCTGGGTTCTCTTTAAGTAACCCTCTCTTATAGGGGTAAATGTAAAGGGAGACATGAAGCAAAGTTGGCTTTGACAGTGCATATAGCTGAATAGAGTAAGAAGAGTTAGTTGAAACAAGGAGTTGAGGTTAGAACTAGGGCTGTGCTGGCCTCGACATACCCAGCGAAATAAACATCTGCACGCAGAGTTTGAACATGCCACTTATTTCCACACACAGTTTTGTACGTTTCAATTATTGGTAGATGTCTAGAGGAAGCAGGATAACATAATTAGATCATGCTGGTCTTTGCATCAAGGAATATTGTTGGTTATTCAGTGGTGGTTGATTACTAAAGAAAATATATTTTTTTAAGTTTGTAAAAAGGATTGGAAAACACATTTATGGTCAAACAGCACTTTGTAGCAGTGGAAGCTTATCAGGTCACTAGGTCAAAGCATTTAGAAGCTTTTTTTTTTAAAGCACATATATGAATTATTTGTAGAAAAGAAATGTTTGTTTATTGAGTTATGAAGTTGTTGAGGTAAAACCACCTCCTGGGTTTATCCATGTAAGCCCTGTGGGATGAGTTTGCAGAAACATAATTTAAAGATTACAGTATGTCACACCCCTGTGGTATCCCTTTATACCTAGATTTAGTTTTACTTGCAGAATGATAGTTCACTTAAAACTTGTTTATTCACCCTCTTGTCAATTTAAATCTGTATGATTTTTTTTTTTTTAAACAAGTCAGTGAAGTCCAAAACACAACTAGACCTTGTTGTGTCAGGTTGGATGTTTGGAATAAATTACAAAAATGTAACTTTTGTTATGCTAGATTTTGGTAACTGAACATAAGTCACTTATGCTTCAGTTATTAGGATATTGGATTAGGATAATGTACCACACGCTTAGTATCCAGTGGAGTAAAAGGTAATGTATATCCTCACCACAGTTAAAACCGTTTTATGATGTCTCTGCATTTTTCTTTGCCCACATAAGAAACCAGCCCATCTCTTGGCTTTGTCAGCTTTTTCCAAGGGTGCCAGCCATCCAGGGTTAGACACTAGCATGCCAGAGGACGCCATGCAAATTACAAAGCGTTTCCAAGATTTACTCCATCTGAGGTTGGTTGTTTAGCAGACATTGCAGTCAAGCTGTAAGATGAAGATCCAGAGTAATTTATCTCAGCTTTGCATCTTCTATGTGCTGGTTCACCATAATTAATGGCAAACTACAGAGTGCTGTCTCACAAACAGGGTTGCTAAGGAATCACATCATAAGTTCTTTATAACCCAAGAATCAAATCATACATATATTGTCTCCATGTAAACTACAAAAATGCAAATTTGCAAAAACATTGCCATAATTCACATTCATATTATGTTCACATAGTGTTTCTTTACAAAGTGACATTAGCTGGGTTTCTATCAACCTGCTTTTAATGTGAATTTTTAAGTATCGCATTAGAATTGAGTGGTGGAAACATTGAATTTCGAATAACAATGCATGAATCATGCTTGCTTGAGGTGGTTTTGACTTGTGCGAACAAAAGGGATAATTTGAATAATGGGAGATGGAAATGCATTTCGCGAATAAATTCCTTCAAGCGCATCAAAACATTTATGCAATTTTGCGCTATGGGATGGTAAATCCTGACTTACCAGCGGATTTTGTTCTTTGACTCGTTGGATGGAAACAGGGCTTGTTCGCGAATGTTTTGCGCAATATTCCAAGTTAAGTTCGCAACTTTGGATGGAAAAACGGCTATTGTCAACTACTGGCCTGACATACTACAGCAATTAAGTAATTTTTGTGGATCATTTTGACAATGTTGTTGTCGGTACATGAAAAGCGCAAAGGTAAAACTTTTACATTTTTAACACACCAATGTAGTGTAAATGTACCCTACAATAGATAACATTAAGAAGAGCAAATTCATTGTCTTGTTTATTGAGGTAAACAGACCAAAGCAGTCTTCTAGTTAACAACAGTTCACAAATGTTGCATATTTATATAGACATTCATATTTAACGTCTTTCATCTAGATCAGGGTAAGAACGGCAAACCATTTGACAAATGTGTTTAAAGCAACACATGCTACATTTGTTGAACAAAAATCAAATCTTTGGAATTACTTAACTACACATATGACAGTATGTTTGAAAATATCAATCTGTACAGTAGTTAAAAGTATTGTTGAAGAATTTGGCGGCAAAATTGTATTAATTACTTAACGTCCCATTGTTGGCATGGTAACAGCGGGGGACTTCAGTGTAGCATCTTCTGCCTTCCACTGCGCGGTAACAGTTTTGATTTGTGTGTAGAACTGAATGCCCTGCGATGGAAAGAATAGCAAAATACTTCAGACTAAACAATGACTCAAGATTAGTCATCTATTTAATACACTCTCAAAATGACAATGACATCACATGAGAAATGGCAGGTGGCTGGCAAACTTAGGCTGGCGGGAGCAATAAACCACTTGCTTCAAAACATGTCAGTCATTATTTTATGACAAACTACAGCTGAAGAAATTTTATACCCAAATAGACACACTTCAGATGTGACCTGATTTTAAACTAGCTGGTTCATTTGGGGAAGACATGAAATTGTTTTGATCCTTGGTAAAATTGAAACAGCAATTTTTTTAATTGTCAATTGGGACTTTTTTTTAAATATTAATTTAATAAATGATTTGAATATCTTAATTTCCGTATTTGATTAGAAAAACAGTATTCCTAACAAGTTTTCTACTTTTCAAAGCATTTAGCAACATTCGGTTCAATATGGTTCAATTTAAAGCCTAAATCTACAATGAATCTGATTTTCCTCTGCAATGTTTCAAACAAATTCCTTCAAAATAAGCAATTTGGAAAATTATTTGTGTTCAACTTAAGTGTTGTCACTAGCTAACTGTTAATGAAATTCATTTTTTATAATTTTTTTGGAACTTAGTCCCCTTGTAGTCCTCATTTACAATGTCCAAATTATTAACTCTTTCCCTGCCATTGATGGAATATTCTGTCTTTCCATGTTTTCACTGTTATACAGTAGGAGGCGCTAATACACATCTTCTGAATGAGTACTGAATCCCTGGATCAAAACACGATGAAGAAACAGCAGAAGCAAGAAATCGCATATGTAATAACATGCATATGTAAAATAACCAGTGTTGGGAGTAACGCATTACAAAAGTAATGCATTACAGTAACATATTACTTTTTTCTGTAACGCAGTAATGTAAGGCATTACTAATCAATTTTCAGTAATATTTTACTCGGTACATGTTCAGTAATATTTGCGTTACAATGCACTTTTAACCCATAATTTTATTTTTCTAAGAAAAGAAGAAGAAAAAAAAAGAAAGACATTAACGAATCGAAATATGAAGCAAATAAGTAATATTTCCTGTTCGTGGGCAGTCAATAGCTGCTTGTGGTGTTTGTTTTGCATTTAAATAATTTCTGCGTTTTGTTTCTTTCCTAGTAGCCTATAGTTTATAGTTTCAGTTCAAAGCGGCTCGCGCTCGCCCCGTTAGAAGCTCTGACAGAAAGGCTGCGTGAGGCTGACAGAGACTGAGAGAGACGTGTTTGAGATGTGCTGTTTTCCTTAATGCATAACTTACATTGCACATATCATTCTCCATCTGTAAATGTTTAAAAACCAATGGAAATATTTCCATTTTGCTGTCAGAAGTGCATGAGCTTTTGCTTCAGCGATTCTCCGCTAGTCGAGCGCAGCCGCGCATGCGCGCCAAACAGATGAGCTCAATGAAACAGGAGCGCAATAATTCTAATGTATACATTTTGCTGAAATATTTATAGTTGGACATTAAATGTGACATGTAGAATTTTAAACCTATAAGTAAGTGTATTTGTATGATAGCACTAACTGTAAAGTGTAATGGGGTAATCAAAATAGGCTTTTTACTCAGTCTGTGCTTTTTAATCATTTTCATTTTTAACTTTAACTTCTGCTTTAATATATATATATATATATATATATATATATATATATACACACACACACACACACATTAGACTGCAATTTTATGTTACAATGTAATGAGATTTTAACCCTAATATATGCCTATGCTTACATTCACTTTATTTGTTTAATCCAAAATACCAAGATATAGACTACCTTATACCGCAAATCAGACAAAAAATAGAGAGATATGAATTTTTCCTCAGATCGCCCAGCCCTATACAGAAGTGTGGAGTTTTATTTCAAGTATAATTTTCCCTTTTTTTAAATAGCATAAAAACAAATAAATAGCAAAAATAAATAAATAATTAAATAAATAAACAGGTATCTTAAACTGCAAACCATAAAATGTTTACTCCAAACAAACCCAAAACTGCCTAATGTTACTAAATGAAATGTCGACCCAGGAAGTGGTTCATGCAAACTTTGGAGGAGTTGATTGAAGCAATCTTTTCCATCTATTTATTAATCATCATTCTGAATAAGATCGAGACGTTTTATTTTACAAAAAACAAAATGTTTTTTGTTCAAAATTTAGCTTTTTATTTGTATGAAACTTACCCACATTCAATTGTTTATAAAAATGCATGAAGCTAGATTTATTTATTTTTTTAAGGAGAGGCTCTTTTGACATATTGCATGTTCAGATATTCATACAACAAACTACTCTGGGGACCATGAAAATCTTATGACAAATGCCGATGGCGGCTGGCAATTTTATTTTAATTAAAAAAAAAAAAAAAAATTAAGCTGGCAGGGAAAGAGTTAAAAGACTATTGTGTTTCAGTGTCTAATATAAACATATTCTTCACAGCAAAATACCCTGATATCCAGTACTTACTTGCTTTCCATAGAAATTGGTGTCACCCCTGAAGGAGGCTCTGGACCCGGTGAATGAAAACATGGGCAGTGGGACGGGGATCGGTACATTAACTCCAATCTATAAAAAAAAAATGCGGTGCATTAACAGGCATCTCAGAGGTCAGCTGCGTTTGGCCTCTTGAGCGGTCATGTTCTCTGCATCTCACATATCTGACACACTCACACCCTGACGACAGTTAAGATATCCACATACCTGTCAGACGCAAATGCATTTTTGTCTGCTGCAGAAAGCTGTATGCTTTCCTCGCGTCACTAGACACCATGTGGGAGAGACATTACCGCTTCACGTTATTCTCCCTACTCAATGTAAACTTTTTCAGTGTGTACTGAAGAGCATGCCCTCTGCGCTTCAATGTCAATGTTGCAATTAAAGTCCAAAAATAAGACAGTTTAACAAAACTACAGTTTAAAATTTGTGTTAACCTTTACTAAACAGCAAGCAAAAGCAGGAGAATGATCCCAGTAGATTTATTTTTTTTTTTTTTTTTTTTTTTCAGAGACGAGTTTGTTCAGCTATGTGCCCTGTGGACTTTAAAAAAAAAGAAATTATATTTATTTTTTTAAGCACATTTCACACATTATCAGTAGAAGAATTGTCTTTTTTTCTGAAAGTATAGAAACGTCCTTCCAGAGTCTTACCTCAACCACGTAATGTTTAATAGCATTCTTTGACTAAACTGACAATTTCGAAACAAAATGACCAATTTCTTCTCCTTTCAGTAATCTACATGAATGCAATTACATTATATTTTGGATAAACTGACCGTTACAGCTTAACCTGAAATGACGCACAAAAATATAATTTATCACATTTCATTTTACATTGGGGGAATTTCTACGCACAAAATGACTCCAGATTATTACACTCTTTAGATTATCGTAGATTTAATATTTAAAATTCATATTTTTGACTGTAGAAGGAACAATTTCTTCCATAATATCACATGTGAGTGAAACAACCTGGTTGCTTCATTTATTTATTGTTTACTGGATGGAGGCAGATCCGAATGCGAGCCTGATTGTATGAAAAGGACAGGGTTTTTATGCAGAGAAGTCTAGCATACATCACCAGAAAAAAGTCTGCCGCTTCACTGGAAGATCCAATGATGGCATTTTTACAAAGTAAAAAAATAATTTAAATTAAACATACATTTAAGTGAATCTTTCACAATATAATCAATTATTATGCATTGAGCATACAGAATTTTCATTTCATGCATACTTTAAAGTTTCAAAGTGAGTATGTGACAATAGTTAACATCTCTGTTTAAATTAGTTCTAATAAAAATAAAAGCCTGAGCCATAAACGTGTCTGAAGTTGAAGAAACTTGCACATCTTTTCAAGCTGCTGTTGGGCTTCAGCCGTGTATGGAAAGTGTGAAACAATCAGCTCATTCTATTGAATGTGTTTACGAAGCAGTCGACACACAACTTAAAGCCACAATCATTTGTGTACCAACCGAGAAAAGCAATGCAGGCAGAGAATAACTAAACAAAACATTAGATTTTTGGGGGTGGAGTGAGGCTGGAAACTGGCAGAGCTCTTTGAAACTTTTTTTTTTTTTTTTAAATGCAGTTGCACAATTTGAGCCTTTTGGCCGAAGGTGACTCGTGAGGGAGTGGACAGAGGAAAAAAAGCAAAAGGAGGTTCTCGCGTGCGGGGGCTTCGGAGGCCAGCGCAGCACATGGCTCGTGCAGTGTACTCCAGCACGTGAATCGCAGAGCTGCTCGCCACGGGCAAACAAACTGGGTAAAAAAAGGGGGCGGCATTTGCATAACCACCAGATCAACAGGTTACAAGGAATTCCTCTTGAGTTTAATTTAAGTCTTTGGGCTTTACCAGCAAAATATTTATGCATAGTGCTGTTTTTATTAAAAGGCACATATTTGCTATGAACTATGTTTTCTGGTCACAGCTGTTTTTAAATTTTTTTTTAAAGCTGTGGCAAACAAGGTAAGCCCAATGGAAAAAAAAAACAATTATACATGCATATACACACTGTCTTTACATACATTTTGCATCTTTACATTACATATGGCTGGCAGAGAAGCAACACTTGTATCTAAACTGTGCTTTTTGGTTTTGGGTCAGAGAGTGGCGCCAAGGGAATTTTACACATTTACATCATGTCCTAATATTTACTCTAGAGGGCTGCCTGGAACTCTTCACCTTCAAGGGTCTTGTCCAGAGCCTACATGACATGTAGAGGTGCCTAATACGACATAAGTGAACAACAACATCGTCTGTAAGGAGGGAGTTTTCCACAGTCGTAGACTGACCGAGGTCTCTTAAAGGTCTGACCCTTGCATGTACCCATCTCAAGTCACACAGATACTGTTTCAACACTGTTAGGGGTCATTTTTCCATACCGATGTACTACTTTTCCATTGCTTTTTTTTAATGTAAAGGTGCTAGACGGATTTGCATGACCTTTGCTCTCACACATGAGGGCTGTGTTTTTAAAATGCTGTGTCAAGTTACACTAATTTCAACTTTACATGCTGTGTAAGTTGGTCCAGATATGAATGTTTTATGCATTGGGAATTTGTATTTTAAACCTTGCTCTGTTCATGTATAAAAAGAGTGAAAGAAAACTCGCCTGTCCAACATCAACTTGATGGGTGTATTTACGAGCCGCGGCACCATTGGTGGTGAAGATGGCAGTACCGTTGCCGTATGGGTTCTTATTGACTATTCTGATGGCATCGTCCAAGCTGTCGGCCTCCAGGACCACCAACACGGGTCCAAATATCTCCTCCTTATAGCACTTCATGTCCGGCTGAAATTAAATTAGGACAAGCAACTAGTGTAGAACATTACAAGGCCTTTGCATGATACATATCCAAACTTACAGCAATTAAAGAGATTTACTCACTACCATGTTGTTGCAAACATATGACTTTCTTAAAGCTGCAGTAGGTAACTTTTGTAAAAAAATATTTCCTGACAGTAGAATATGAGACAGATAATCTGTGAAAAAATCAAGCTCCTCTGGCTCCTCCCAGTGTCCTATTGCCATTTGCAGAAACTCCATCGCTCCCGGTGAAAAACAACCAATCAGATCTGTGGTCCGTAACTTTGTTTGTGTTCAAAATGTAGAAAAATGTTTATAATAAGCGAGTACACCATGAATCCATTTTCCAAACCGTGTTTTTGGCTTGTCCTGAATCACTAGGGTGCACCTATAATAAGTGTTTATATTCGGACTATTTTAGATTGCTTCGGGGTAGACCGCGGCGGAGTAACCCAGCACCTTTGTAATTCTTCATAGACATAAACAGAGAGAAGTAGTTCCGGCTACGATGTTCTTCCGCAAGACGCAAGCAGTTCTGTTTATTAACCGCTAGAGTGTCAAAAGTTACCAACTGCAGCTTTAAGTCTACGGAATGCAAAATAAGATTTTACATTTTAGTTCAAGTCATTTGGATCCAAAACAACCCCACTGGCTTTCAATGTATGGATTAAAAAATCAGATGCATTCTTTAAATGATCTTCTTTTGGTGTTTCACAGAAGAAAGTCATACAGGTTTGGAACGACATGAGGCTGAGTAAGTTGCACTGTAGGTATTGTAGCTCTCACCGTGACATTGCTAACGATGGTTGGTCCTACGAAGTTCCCATTTTCGTAACCCTTGACCTTCACATTCCTGCCATCAAGTAGCACCTTGGCACCCTCATCCACGCCACTCTGAATAAGACTGTTGACTCGCTCTTTGGCCTGAGGTGAGATAAGAGGTCCCACATCAGCTCCAGGCTGGTCACCTTACCGAAGAAATAACAGAAAGATAAAGACCTGATTAAGAAGCTAGGGAGGTTTTACAAAACTCACTCAAACCAAGGCAATTACAACATGTTTTAGTCTAAACCGTCAGAATGGAAACTCATTCACTTCATTTTCATCACACGTGGCACTATGTTACAATTTCTGAAAGAACATGCTATTCATTAAATATGTTGGTAATTCAGAGCACAACCTAGATGCACCAATTTGCTGAATTATTACTGTACTGTAGATGAGTTTGGTGGATAGCTGGGAGAAAATGTAGCGGTTTCTCTTCCAAACAACCGTTTAGTTGGTTAACCAAAAGTTTAGGCATCCTAAAGTCTGGAGAAATGCTTTCTGTATCATTTGTTTTGTTGATTTTTGCTGAATACAGGGGATGACTTTCCTTTAATTTACCCATTTTCCTGGGTTGTAACCAAAGGGATTGGTTCTGAGATATGCAAACACATACTGTACACATATGAAAAAACTCACATCCACACACACAGTTTTAGATACCCTGAGGAAGTATGTCTTTGAGGGCTGTTACAGGGTTTCAGAATAGCAGCTGCGGTTAACCTTCTTTGATTACAATTACAATTTTCATCGGCAGATTTTTTTTTTTTTTTTAAACATTTGATCGGCCCATACTAATTTCTGGTCCCCTTTTTACCACAAAATGTGCTTCTGCTTTGTGGCATGACCAAGACAAATAGTGCGTCTATCCTCTGGGTGAGCTGAACATGCTTTAAGTTGCTCTGGGAGAGGTGTGGTCACGAAGGCATGGGTGGTCAACAAAAAGGCCAAAAAAGAGGGATAAAAGAAAGGGCATGAATCTGGAGAAACTCTACATAGAAAGGAACAGCGGACAAAAAGAGATTTTATTCAATGAACGTCATGGAAAAGTAATCTATTTGTGATATTTAAGGTATAGGTTTTCCAGGTATAGCACAGTGCATCTTAGTCTTGGTAGCCCCAGAAATGCAAATAACGGAACTGGTCAATATTGTGTCACTGTGTCCTAACTGGCAGAAAAACCCCAAAACAAACACTTCTTATTTTTTAATGAGAGCAAAATATTATATGGGATCCAACAGAACCACAGCCAACTGGCATATTCAATGTTGAGCAAAAACTCATTGGTGTTAAAAATGTTGTTGCATGGCTTCTGTCATTATTTCTCTAGGTATACTTAACTTTTTTTCTTATTTTGCTCCATCTAACAAACAGCGGAGTGTGCCAACCTTTGCAAGTGCATATAGACACATTTGCTACATGCAACAAACTCGATAACTCGTGTGGACATATTTTGGCCTTTATTGTGTTGCGCCTGACTAGGACACACAGTGCAACCAAACAGGATCAGATTTGTGAGACACATAAAATGTGCAGTACTGGGGGTTCTTTAGTATCAGAACGGATCAATATAATAAAGCTTGAGTACCTGCATTGACACTGAGACCCTTTGCACGTTCGACCAGTTCAGGCAACCAGTTTCGAGCTTCTCCTACGAGGATAGCCGTGGAAAGTGCCATACATCTCTGACCTGCTGCTCCGAAAGCAGCACCAACCAGCTGGTTTAGTGTGTTCTCTTTGTTGGCATCAGGCATCACCACACCGTGATTCTTTGCCCCCTGGTGAACAGAAAATTAGATTGTAAGGAAGCAGCTCCACATTTTCACCAAATGACAAATTCTTGTACAATAAGTGAAAATACGCAGAGTAAAAGCGGGGGAAGTAAATCTGACGGAGCGCAGTTTACCATCTTGAAAACATATTTATAATACACTGGCATAAGATCCAGCTGCTGTGGGGTTTCAGAAAATGAAGTTTATCTGCAGTGGGAGGCAAAGGAGGTGGGATACACTGTATTAAATAGAAGGCATATGAATAATGATAGTGCATATTTTAAGTCACAGTTTGACTTACACTGCTGTTCATCATCTTTAAGTCCGTCATGCTAACACTCAAAGCTATAAAGAATGGACAGTGCTAATCTCCAGATTCCTAAATCTTGAGTCTAAAATTGCAGCCTCATTGTGGAGGTTAAGAATGAACCAGATTGACACAGATTCATTTGTAATCAAATTCTGCCACCATCTGGCCATTGCAGTGCTGAGAATCAGATACACATGGGTAGGCAGGCTACATAGATGGGAAAAAGTTGCTTGCGACTTGAGCAACTGTATAATGTTACAAAAAAAAAAAAAAAGAGCATAATAAATTTTAGCTAATTTCTCCTCTTCTTTTTTAAAGAACATCCTGACCAATCTTTTCTATATAATGAAAGTGAATGAGCGGGATCAAACTTCAAAGAAGATGCAAAGACACTATATAGATTTTTTTTTTTTTTGAAAAGGCCTATTTTGTAAATGCAGTGTAGTTATTGACTGATGATGGTTTCTGCTCCAGTGAAAGCTCTTTTACTGATAAAAGTGCATTTGCTGTGTAAATGCATTCATGCCACCTCTGAGCAGCATTAAATAGTGTGTAAAGACACCTAAATGCCACTTCAGAAGTGTTTCTGTACCACCTTTGCGGAATAAATTCATTGTTGTTAAATAAAAAAAAAAAAAGATTTTTTCAATAGCGTTCAGTATGTTGAAACGTGTGGCCAGGATGTTCTTCAAAACTCACCTTTCATGTTCCATGGAATTAAGTAAATAATATGGAACTACGTATTTAAAGAAGTTTAGACATCATAAAGGGATAGATCACCCAAAAATGAAAATTTACACTAATGTCATTCCAAACCTAGAGAATGAAAGCCTAAGACCTTTTTTGGATATTAGTTTCAATGAAGCGACAGAAGTCCCTTGAATCTTAACCTGAATTGTATGGGTTTGGAACAAAAATGTTAATTTTTATGGTGAACTTTGTGTTGCTCATAACAGAGCAGAATTTCATATGCAATATGGTTTTCTGTGAAATGCATTAACTTCTTCAGAACCAACCATGTTGCTCTGCACTCTTTTGCCATTTTTGGAGCCTCTCTCATAGATGTACTCGCCAGCCTGGTTGGAGCCTACAAAACTGATGGCTTTGATGGCAGGATGGTCACAGATGAAGTTCACAGCTATAATAGCACATGGGGAAAAATCATTTTGTTATCTGCACACAGAATCTCGATTCATAATGTGGTTAAAATATTTATATCCCTTATGCTTCCATAATTTCCATACCATCATGCTGTCCGTGGATTATGTTTAATGTTCCATCCGGAGCGCCGGCGTCCTGCAGGAGTTTGGCCAGCATCATGGCACAGCCAGGCACTCTCTCCGAGGGCTTCAATAAATATGTGTTCCCACACACCATGCCCATTGGGAACATCCACAGTGGAATCATGGCAGGGAAATTGAAGGGGGCAATTCCGGCACATACACCGATGGGCAGCCGGTATGTGTACGTGTCCATGTCTTTAGTGATGGAGGGGAGGGTCTCTCCCAGCATAAGGGATGTGATACTGCAGGTGTGCTCCACCACCTCTGCAAGACCAACAAACAACTAGAGTAAATAATGGGAAGGCACACAAACAAAATGTGCAAACAGTTATGGGGCCAAAGACTTTTCTTAGGCCCAAACAGCCAATAATGCTTCATCTGAAGTGTGTTTTATGTTGTTAATTTCAGTCTGTATAACCGAACAGAAAATAACTTTACGGTGAATACAGTACTTACTGTATAATGAAGCGGAAATGTGAAGCTTGAAAAAGAGCTGCAATACCATTCAAAAGTTTGGAGTTGGTAAGACTTTTTTAAAGGTTTTAAAAAAGTATGTTCACTAAGGCTACCTTAATAAAAAAAAATACTGTAAAATAAAAAACTTAAGTAACTTTTTAATTTGTAATTTATTCCTGTGATGCAAAGCTGAATTTTCAGCATCATTAAACGTGATCCTTCAGGAATCATTCCAATATGCTGATTTGTTGCTGAAAAAACATTTCTTATTATTATCAATGCTGAAAACAGTTGTGACGCTTATAGTTTTTGTTGAAGGCTCATTCATGAATGAATCATTCAGACTGCTAGATATTCTAAAGAAATCTTTACTTTGTAAATCTTTGTAAAGTCAAAATTGCATGATAAATAAAGTTACTGTCTCCCAAAAGTAAGAATCGACTCTGTACATCCTAACATTCAAATCCCACTTCTGTGACAGATACACGTCACAGGGTAACACACTTTCATTATGCATAATGCATTTTTCATTATGTGGAAACCATGCTACATGTTTTCAGGATTCTGAATAGAGAGTTAAAAAAATACAAACATTATACATTTCTTAGTCACTTTTCATTAATGATTTTTGTAAAAAAAAAAAAAAAAAAACATATTTCTATCTAAAAAAATTAGCATATTTCATCCGACCAATAAAAGAAAGGTGTTTTTAATACAAAAAAGGTCAACCTTCAAATAATTATGTTCAGTTATGCACTCAATACTTGGTCGGGAATCCTTTTGCAGAAATGACTGCTTCAATGCGGTGTGGCATGGAGGCAATCAGCCTGTGGCACTGCTGAGGTGTTATGGAGGCCCAGGATGCTTCGATAGCGGCCTTAAGCTCATCCAGAGTGTTGGGTCTTGCGTCTCTCAACTTTCTCTTCACAGTATCACACAGATTCTCTATGGGGTTCAGGTCAGGAGAGTTGGCAGGCCAATTGAGCACAGTAATACCATGGTCAGTAAACCATTTACCAGTGTTTTTGGCACTGTGAGCAGGTGTCAGGTCATGCTGAAAAACGAAATCTTCATCTCCATAAAGCTTTTCATCAGATGGAAGCATGAAGTGCTCCAAAATCTCCTGATAACTAGCTGCATTGACCCTGCCCTTGATAAAACACTGGACTTCAGGCATTTTGGCATTTCCTTCTCCCCAGTCTTCCTCCAGACCCTGGCACCTTGATTTCCGAATGATATGCAAAATTTGCTTTCATCCGAAAAAAGAACTTTGTACCACTGAGCAACAGTCCAGTGCTGCTTCTCTGTAGCCCATTTCCTGCACACGCCTGTGCACGGTGGCTCTGGATGTTTCTACTCCAGACTCAGTCCACTGCTTCCGCAGGTCCCCCAAGGTCTGGAATCGGTCCTTCTCCACTATCTTCCTCAGGGTCCGGTCACCTCTTCTCGTCATGCAGCGTTTTTTGCCACACTTTTTCCTTCCCACAAACTTCCCACTGAGGTGCCTTGATACAGCACTCTGGGAACAGCCTATTCATTCAGAAATGTCTTTCTGTGTCTTACCCTCTCGTTTGAGGATGTCAATGATGGCCTTCTGGACAGCAGTCAGGTCGGCAGTCTTACCCATGATTGCGGTATTGAGTAATGAACCAGGCTGGGAGTTTTTAAAAGCCTCAGGAATCTTTTGCAGGTTTTTAGAGTTAATTAGTTGATTCAGATGATTAGGTTAATAGCTCGTTTAGAGAACCTTTTCATGATATGCTAATTTTTTGAGATAGGAATTTTGGGTTTTCATTAAAACAATAAAAGACCTGAAATATTTCAGTTTGTGTGCAACGAATCTAAAATATATGCAAGTTTATCATTACATTATGGAAAATAATGAACTTTTATCACAATATACTAATTTTTTTAGAAGGACCTGTATATACACACACACACACATCGCTCTCGTTAAGATGGTTATTCCTGTTTTGGGAGACTCCTGCAATAGGTTAACATGCGTGCAAAGGTAAAAATATATATATAGAATATACATATAATATCACCTCATTTTTCAATGATTCTCAAACAATTAATTTGAAGCCGTTATAAGCTTCAGTCTCTCTAAAGCCCTCACTTTGGAGTTTAGCGAGGTCAAAAATTTGGCATCTGACAATGTCTAGAATGAAACATCGGCGGGGGCAGGGGCAAGTGCAAGGAGGCAGGGGGGGTGCTATATACACAGTGTGCAATCATGAATCTCGTAAGTAAACTTAAAAGCGACCGTTCTTTCAAAGGGGGGGGGGGTCACGATGCCGGCTCAACATCATGATGTCTATCAGCCATTGGCGATGGCATCTTCTATCAGCCCAAACCTAATTCACATACAGCTACATTACACACTGCATAATTGGGGCACAAAACATCAATTGTATATCCAAAAATAAAGTATTAATTGGCCTTTGAGACTAATTTTTTTAGATGGGGGAACTTCTGGTTTCGTGTTCCCAACATCATTCCTACAGTGTGCAGAACATCTAGATGTACATGATTAACAGCATGTTCATGATCACAACATCACTTCCTGGTATTGTTACAAGGATACCAAGCATTAGTTATCAGGTTTATGTTTTTGAGTTGGTCATGACTAGACACACATTAACTGGACACAAACAGAGCTGATTCGATCACACATATGTTGTGCTCTTCTATAAGGGTATTTACTGTAAATGCATCCTGTTTGTTTACACATACTAAAGTATGAGTCACAAATTATTGTCTGTAGTAGCAGTCAGTATAGGTTGGTAAATACTGCAGTCACTGGGTTGAAAATAATAGAATATTTCGTTTAATGTTCTACACTCTATGATCTTAAATAACTACTACATTTAGTAATTAACTAACATGTTACTAACTGCCCTCAATATAGCTACAGAACTGTCTCAAGAGTGAGACTCACGCAGTCCTCTGAACACATCGCCCTCAGCATCAGCCAGGGTTTTTCCCTGCTCCAGGGTTATCAGCTTTGCCAGCTCTTTCTGCAACAAATCAAATCACATTTACAATTAGCAGGAAGTGGGGCAGAACGATTAATCAACATAAAACCATAACTGCAGTATGGCATAGTATATTCATCAAAATCGGTGGAATTTATTTCAATAAATATGCTCATGATCCAGTGTTTCAGAGTGGCTTAGTCAGCAGTAACTGCTGCTTCACATGAACTCCATCTCTGCATCTGCTCTGAGTTTGGGTTGCATGTGTTTTATAAGTGTTTACAAACCTGAGAAGGTTAAGGTCTCCCAGCTGTTTTTCAGCATAAAAAAAGTACATGGTAATTTACAGTTGTATTTTAAGAATACTATTATGTTGTTGTCTTCAGTTCTTGGTTTTATTACTTGACTGTGAAATAGTATTACGGTATTACAACAGAAATACTTTTATTTTATTATATTTTTTAAATGTAATGATGACAATTATAAAATAATATGCATAATAATCATAATAATAAAAAATGAATAATAAAAAAATATTATTTTACCAAACAATAACTTCAAAAATGAATTTTTGATCACAACTGCAATTTTTTTTATAAACTACAAAAAAAAGAAAAAAAAAAGGTAAGAAGCCTTAGTAGCCCTAGCTCTACCATTTAACTATTCACATTACGAATCAATAAAGGACAATTAATAAACACTGTCAATAACCGTTTGTATAATTACTGAAAACAGGGTTCCTTCTTGAAATATTTCCAAACCTGAAGGTTTTTTCATTGCCATGAAATCCCAGTGAAAACCCTTAAACTGAAGATCCACCTGTTACAGTTAGTATCCATATTTAACGAGCACAAGAAATGTGTAGAACAGGATCTAGTCAAACCAGACCTAAATTATGCTCATTTCTACCCTAAAATAAGGTGTTGATTGAAAGATGAATCAAAAAAGCAAAACAAATGAGCTGAGGATGTGAGGCAGTAACTTACTATATTGTCTTTAATGAGCTGCTGATAGCGAAGGAAGATCTGCTGGCGGGCCAGGATGGATGTTTCGGACCAGGTGTGGTACGCCCGTGAGCATGAGTCCACAGCGGCCAACATCTCCTCGTGTGTGGCCTTTGGCACTCGACCAATGACCTCGTTGGTGGCCTGGGGACAGCATAGTCATTATATGCATTACATACTGTACATGCTAATGGTTTGTAGCCTTGAATCTGCAAAGAACTGATACAGTAGATCACTTATAAAAAAACAAAACAAATCTGATTGCTGACAATGGTTATACTTACTTGCAGTTACATTAACTAAACATAAAAACAAAGCACAAACGATTCACCTGCATATAACAACCAAACCACAAAAATTTGTTCTTAAGATGTATGCCAAAGCAACTTAAAAAATGTCCACCTTCTGTACCGAAAACACATACTGCTTAAACCACTCTAATGTGATATTAACCAGACTTTCTTAAATATACAAAGTGAATAGAGCAAAGAAACAAACTATTATTACGGCATCTACTGTGCAAAGCAGATTACAGTAAAGCTCTAGAAACTAGTTAATGTTTTCTCAATTGCTCCTTTTGCACATTGTTAACTAAATAATCAATAAGCAATCATTTATAAAGAACCAACAATAAATGAAGCTGTTGTATATACTCAATGATGGTTTAACGAAGGAGGTGTCGTGTGTTTTCTAGTCAGGTGTATTAGCATAAATCACATGTGCCTAAACCACATTAATCTAATCGGTTTAACTTGGCCTATGTGTGGTCAGTTCCTGTAATCTGTTAAACTGCTGTGTGTTAAACTGTTAAACTGATGTCTGTTAGTACGGTGTGAACTTACAGGATTGTGAATGTCCAACCATTCTGGACTCTTGGATTCTACAAACTTTCCATCAATGAACAACTTGGCGGTGGACTGAGAAAGGACAGAGACAATTGTGTAACATGAATGTAAACGGCAAACATAAAAAACTCATTAACAATTATAACAATAAAAACTTTTCCAAGTGACTGATGAGATGATAGTTTGCATTTTACAAGAAGAATACCTCACTTTTCTCAGATTTTTTTTAACCTGATTTGCAGTCTGGATGAATCGAGGTCTGCAAGTGTTTGATGCCTAGTGTTTTAAAACATGTGTTGTGTAGTGTATTCCAGTCTTTACAAAGACAACATTAGTGTTATTCCTTTTATGAAACGGAGCCAAAAGTCTAGAATAAAAGATTGATTTCTCTGCTCACTGCCGGATCGAAGTCATGTAGTCTAGTGCAAGGTTCATGTGTGTGGTTGTGTACAGGTTAAATGCTTAAGGAATGATATTTAAAATCAGTTGACGACCTAGAACAACTGGATATACAAGCAATATTTATACAAAGATCATTGTCTGCTTGATTCTCATAATCACTTAAAAGTGCTTTTAAGAGTACAATGTTTTTCACATTTCTTTTGGCACAAAACTTGTTCTCCAATACCTGATGAACTTACCACAGAGGAGTAGCACATGCGTCCCTTCTGAAGAGGGACCTGCAGACACAGGTACAATATTAAATGATCTCCATTATTGTGTCTGGCCAGATCATTTCAATAGATGTCAGTCAGTATATTAAACCTCATGTAAAACTGCTGTGCACTTACGTTTACCTTGGTTCATAATCAGCATAGAGAGAAAATTAATGGGAGATATAGCTTTTGATCAAGGTACACATGAAAAAAAATCTCTTTAGATAAAGAAAAGCTCCTTTTCTGAATGCATATAGGACTCATTTGTTGCAAAAAATGTATTCGTGCATGAAGTCCAATGCTTTCTAAGAGTGTGGTGACACTTAGTGGCACTTTGAACTTGACAAAAACTGTTGCAAAATGATAAGAGCAGAGGCACTATAATTAAGGTGATTAGGCTACAAACTCCTCGCAATTCCTACAACATGTTGTATACTATTTTTGTAATGTATCATATATAGTTGCTTTGATGATGGCTCGTGTGCAGCGAAGTATCTGCTCGTGGTGTTTGGCTGTGAAGTTGATACTTTGACAACATGACATAACGTCAAACTTATAGTACGTGTATGACTGTAAAATGCAATGTTTTTGTGTTTCTTACCCTCTTTTTTACAAGGGAACGCATTAATGTCGCTGCCATGATAGAATTCGTAGGTTTATTTGTTGTATTCGCCCCCTGATGTGCGTCCAACCCCCGCCAGAGGACGTGCCCCGAGACCTGCGCCCTGCGCCCTGCAGACGATCCGTTTTTGCTTCTGTGCCTTTAAGAATGGGCGGGACATAGTGTTCAAACAGCCAATCATGCGCTTAAGACAAATACTCCCCATAATGCAGGAAATCTAATTGGTTAGAATCTGTCTAAAGATGGACCAATTGCAGTGCGCGTTTCTTGAAGGGCGTTTCTTTGATGACACAGGCACACATCATAAGCGAGAGAGATGTTACTTAGGAAGAGATCATAGGGTAATAAACATGTAAATTATTAATTAGAACGTGAATCGCCATTTTTGATGAAGTTCCTTCTTACCATTTAGCTCGGTGAAATCTTTTCGGTTCTGATACAAAATCAAGTCACTGCTTTGAACTAGCCTAAAATGTTTTGAAGTCATCTTAGTGAATCATTTTAGCGAATCGACTCGCTGTAACGGCTCGATTCTATGTAAAAAATGATTCGTTTGAGTCATGCAGTGACATTTTTTTTTTTATGATTATTTTTTTGTAAAACGGTTGCTTATTTGTTTTCGATTATATAATACTGTGTCACGTGTTTTGTTTATTCAAACATTTTTATAACGCTATGGATAACAACACAAATAAGAACATTATTAATTACAATACATAATGTTTATTTATATATATATATATATATATATATATATATATATATATGTATATATATATATATATATATATATATATATATATATATATATATATATATATATATATATATATATTCACATTAATAATACCCAATATTGTTCCCAGCAACCTTTTATTCCAAAACGAACACATTTCAACCTGCTCGCGAATCGGTTCGACTGAATCCTCAACGAGATTCGGTTCATAAGAAGTTCTCTAGTAAACCGAGCATTACTGCTACAGTGTATGTTGTGTATAAATCCATCTCAAACGAAATCCATTCTTCTCGGGAACCGACGGTCTAATATGAGTGCATCAGCTGCACGTTTAATCAAGGTAAATACATAAACCCTGTACATCCCATACACTGCAGCTGAGAGATGACAGGCATCTAAACGCACACACAAACGAAATCATTTCCCGATGTGTCTTCCGAAGTCCACTGAAGTTGCTTAGTCACGAGAAACCCAGCCAGGAGGAGGATTTTCGGTGGTACATCTCATTGGTTGACTAAGTAGTGGGTTTTTCTTGTAAAGTCTCTGTAGAAACTGAACTGTTATATGCATGCTATGGCGACACAAGCGAAGGTTAAATATGTTGTTTCTTATCTTAAACGAAGTTATTGTTTGTAATGCATTATTTGACTGTTATATTGTCATGTTCTAGCCTGTTCTTTATGGATATTATAGAAGTTCATGCTCTTGGAGAGTACGGATAGGTGAGTCTTGAATACATCCATCATCTATCTCTCTCAAGCATGTCAAATGTCATGTTTTTATTTTCTAATGTAATTTAAACGTGTTTTAATATTTGCAGCGTTTGCATTGAAAGGGATTGAATATGAGCAAAAGGCAGTAAATCTCATCAAGGATGGCGGGCAACAGGTAATGTTATATATTTGCAGAAATCTCTGCACTAGCCGTGTCTATAACATTCCATGCTAACTCAAATAATTATCTTTTTTTCACAAGCTTACAGATCAATTTAAGGCAATAAACCCAATGCAGCAAGTGCCTGCAGTCACCATTGATGGCATCACCCTGTCTCAGTCGGTAAGAACATGCATTCTGCTTTGTGGCCCACAGAAAGAAATTATTTCTATGTTTCCATAGTTTTGTTATTTACCACAGTTGGCCATCATCCAGTACATTGAGGAGACTCGTCCAGAGCCCAGCCTCCTGCCTGCAGACCCAAAGCAGAGGGGTCAGGTCCGCATCATCTGTGACATCATCGCGTCTGGGATCCAGCCCCTCCAGGTTTGACATGAAAGTGTGTTTATAGTTGCACAAAGTAACAATTTCAACCATAAAGAAGTTGTTTGAATGGTTTTAGGTGGGACTGTAGACTCAAGTCTCTATAATGTTTTCATAAGTATCATGTTTTCATCTGCAACTTAAACATTTGTCTTTTACAAGCAAGTATTTAGCATCAGTGCTTTATTTAAGGAATATCAATCAAGCATTACATTAAAGACCCCATTATTTCCAATAATGCTGTTTTTCAGAATCTGTATGTGCTTCAGAAAATTGGAGCAGAGAAGGTACAGTGGGCTCAGCATTTCATCAACCGAGGATTTGAGGGTTAGTTTTTCCCATTAAGTTTTTATTTCAGTGTAGTTACATCTCATGGTCATTTAAACCATCGCATCAGTTTAATTTTTATCTTTGCTGCAGTAACAGTCTCGACCACTGATCAATAATATAAAACTGGATTTCTCATGACGTCATTAAAGTGAAGCCGCTGCACCGCCTTATTGCTAATCCCTAGTTGTGCGTTAACGTTCTTTTGAATAAATATGAAATTGTATGATTTTAATAAGAAAACGTGACCTAACATGTTGGCATTTATAAATCTGAAATATCTTTCAGAGAATTTCCCCTACTTATTAAAAAGCTACGTTCATTACAGTAACGAATATTATGAACATGATAAAAATCTGATGGGCACGACCTCAACATTTAAAATAATCGACAAAGTGCACATTCTGAAATCATTTAATTTATTTAGAGAAATAAATTGACTATATACTGTACAGTGCAGAGATAGTAAGTTAAGCTTTTCATTTCATTATAGCGCAATATTAACAACATAATTGTATTATTCACTGTAACATATTCAAATCCATTTCTGATACTAATACTTTCATGTTTAATAATTCCTGAATAAATATGCTCATAAAGAAATAGGCTATATTTTGTGTTTGATCAGTCATCTGTGTCGTCAGTTCACAGACACACCTACCTAAACGATTAAAATATATTGATTATCCTGCCCCAAAAGACCGTAAGCACTGCAGATATCACCTGAAGTAAAAATGTATTTACATACACATGACATAACAACTAATCCCGTTTGACAGATTAGCTTCAAATCGAGTTATTTTAGGTCAGCGGTTTAAATGTGACTCAGTGGCTCAACATGATGAGTGATCCAGTCATATATAGATCAGTGGTCTCAACACATTTTCCTGCAAATATTGTAACTTCATAGTAGTGGTCGACAGATGTATTGCCATGGCCGATATATCGGCCGATATTTAGCATTTTTCAAATATCGGCTATAGTTTTTCTGTTTGGCCGATGTGTTCAAGGCGGGACTTTTATTTTGACAGCGCTGAGAAAGTTAACGTCTGAGCACACACAGTACTCACACTCTCTCTCTTGTTCGTCGTCATAGTTAACAGTTCTGTCTAATACGAATAGAAGTCTATCTAATAATCTTGTGAAGTGTGTATGTGTATCCAGCATGATCGTGTGTTCTCTGCGTGATTGTCTGTGTGTGTGAACTGAATGCTTTAAACTATAAACTCGTGATTTTAAATCATGCTGCGCTTTATGCATTTGGCCTCTGTCATATTCATGTCATTTTCACTGTGTGCTGTATGTTAAATGAGGGTTACCCTGGCTTTATTTGAAAATTTATATTTCCTAATGCACACAAACTTCCTAGAATACTGAGCGCCCTTTTGGTTACAGTGTTTACTTTCTTTTTAATTATATTTTTATTAAATAATTATTTATTTGTGAAAAATACTTTCATCTAAAGTATAAGCATGTTTCTTTTACACATTTATTTTTGAATCCGTTGTCAAATGATTTCAAATTTCTTAAATATTAAATACAATAATTGTAAAAAATTATATCGGTTTTATATCGGTTATCGGCCCCCTGGTTTTCAAGATATCGGCAGTCAAAAAACACATATCTGTCGACCACTACTTCATAGCTGATTGCTTTAATTGTGTAATTGACTTTTATCGCATGTGTAATTTGAAGCCTTAGAGCCTATTCTGAAGCAGACGGCAGGGAAATACTGTGTTGGCGATGAGGTAATAACCCTAATGCACCTTATCAAATAAATCAAATATTATGAATTTAATTAGCAGTATGTGATTTACACTACTGTTCAAAATATTGCTTTGTTTAATGCTTTTGAAAGAAGTCTCTTATGCTCACTACATATAGAGTATAAAAATAGTAAAAATGGTAATATTGTGAAAAAAAAAGTTTGAATATATATTAAATATATATTTGATATATATATATATATATATTTATATTTGAAATTTGAATATATATTAAAATATAATTTATTCTTGTTTGAAATTACATTCATCAAAAAGAACAGCATTTCTTTAAACAGAAATATTATGTAACATTTAAATCCCTTTACTGTCATTTCTGAGCAATTTAATGCATCCTTGCTGAATAAAATATTAATTTATTAAAAGGTTTTGAACAGTAGTTTTTTAATAATTCTAAATTCAGTTTTAACATGCTTTGAAACATTGCTACGATTCTAGATATCCATGGCAGATATTTGTCTTGTGCCTCAAGTCTACAATGCTGAAAGGTACGACATGTCTCTTTAGAGCTGAAATTAATGTTTATGCAATGCAAAATGCTATAATGTAGACTCTACTCTCTGCAAAGGTTCAAGGTGGATATGTCTCAGTTCCCTACCATCAGAAGGTTAAACCAGACCTTAATTGAGATTGATGCTTTCAAAGCCAGTCATCCATCCTGTCAGCCTGATACTCCTGATGATTTGAAGGCATAATCTGAATGATTAAAACAATCAATAAAACATTTTGATAATCAGCTGTGTGAGATGGTTCGTTAATAAGTTAAGACAGTTCAGTTTCTTTGTAGCAAAGTACAACATTTGTTTGTTTGTGTTTGGTACAAAGTACTATGCTTTGGTGAAAAGACTGCATGTGCACAAGTGATGAGCTGTACTGTACATTCCAGTGACTTCAAGGAAAATGTGTGAAAGTGGACAAAAAATACAAATGTGAAAACGTGTAAAATACATGGAATATAAGAGAAAACATTTATTGCACAAAAATACATAGAGTCTGTGAATGTATTAACAAATCTGATCTACATGTGTGAGAGAGAAGGCTTTGCTTGCTTTTAAGGAACTCAATATGAAACAGCTGTTCATGCTAAAACTGAAAAAAAAAAAAAAAAGCACGTATTCACCTGAAATCAGTGTCATTAATCAACATGTTTCTCCTGGGGCAATAAGGACGGAAATGCTCACATACTTCCGTAGCCAAGACATTTTTACCCTGAGAAATACTCAACAAACAAACCGCCTTACATGTTTTGCTTAGGTGGAACCTGATACAAGTAAAACAATAATATCAGGTCATCTAGTGAAGTTACTTAAATGAAAGAGCCCACCGTATAATTATATATATATATCCTAACTACAGGTGCTGGTCATATAATTAGAAAATCATCAAAAAGTTTGTTTATTTCACTAATTCCATTCAAAAAGTGAAACTTGTATATTATGTTTATTCATTATACACACACAATAAATGTCAAATGTTTATTTCTATTAATTTTTGATTATTATAACTGACAACTAAAGAAAATCCCAAATTCAGTATCTCAGAAAATGTGAATATTGTGAAAAGGTTTAATATTGA